>NC_138051.1:23476679-23616679 GCF_964194185.1 Rhinolophus hipposideros | reverse complement strand
ATATTCCTGTAAGTCACTAATGTTTATTTCCCTGAAGAGCAGGGTGATTCTGAGCAACATGAGTCCCAGTTGCCAGAATGTTCTAATCTATTGCTAAAAATTGAAGTCATTCCCAAACTCATTTTTTTCTTCCTGATTTGTCAGTACTGTTGAATAGATGGATTACAGTGAACAATATTAGGACAAAAAAGATTCAATACAATTTTATTAAGTTATATTTAAAAGGGGTAAGATTGGCAAAGGCCCCTAATTAATTCACAATTCTCTAGTTTCTGGCAGCAAAACATCAATTTTTAAAAATTTTTTCCATTCCCTAGAAAAAAAAAGTACTGACTCTGTTTATTGACTACAATGCAGCCTCCGTGAGACAAATCCACTTCAGCTAATGTAAAGAGTATGCATGTTATCACGGGTTTAATAGGCATTTATCTTCAGGAGTTTTTACTTATTTATTTAGTTTTTTAGTTAAATCAGTATCGAAGCTATTATCTGACAGTAGTTTTCTAAACATAGCTTTTCCCCCCCATAAAAAAAATATAACTGAAAACACATTCTATCTTAAAAGCTTTAAAAGATTTGGACTCAACATTTTATTAGCAAGAATTGTAATGCGAACTTATTTCTGTACTAAGATAGAATTCTTATTTAGGAAAAGCCCTATTTCTGAGTTTGGTTTGCATTTTTTTTTTTTTTTTTTTTTTTAGAAAATGGTGATTTCTCTGATCTCTCCTATCTCATAAACTGAGGTATAAGATTTTATATAGTCTGAACCCAAATAACTAACTCCATATTTCAGTTCTGGTAGCTCAAACCATCTGCTGCTAAATATGAGTCCACTTAAAAAATTCAAGTAAAAAAGCCAATATAGTAATATTTTGAAAACATTTAGCATCATTTACTAAAAATGTGGATGAGGGAGCAAAAATACTTGAAGAATGCATTGAAAAGCAACACATCTGTTAATGGCTCTTTCACGAATCCCCATCAGTTTGGCATTGTGGAGAAAATCGCTACTAACAGCAGTTCTGCATGTATTAACATTTTGCCCTTTTTTCAGCAATGTTTGCTCACTGTAGTTCAACAGTGGGGTAATAATGCTTATCTTATGGAATACGTTTCTTTCACTTCTCAAGGAAATATATGTATTCACCATAAACATGTAAATGTGTATTCTAATCATAAATATAAAATTATATATACAAAATAAATATAGATCCATACATATAGAAGTTTAACCATAAATGTAACTAGATATTGATGTGTGTTAACTGTTCTTGCCATTACCTACTATTTAGGTATGTTTTTGAGATTTAGGGATTGGTAGGGGGTACTGCCTTACTGTCAGGCACTTTTGATAACTGATCAATTAGTCATGGAAAGGAATCTAGATATTTTGAGGTTGTATTGTCATCCAACAACTGCATTTTTATAAATATGTCATATAAGTGGTACAATGCTGCACTTAATTGAAACACATTTTTTCAATTGTTTGTGAAATCTTGGAATCACTTCCTTCATATTTCCTAATGCATGATATTGCCAAATATTTGGATCGATTACAATTGATAAATATGATTCACTTTATGATTGAACGGGGGAGGGAAGGATCAAATATACAGAAGAACTAAGTAGCATGTCTCCATAAATTTAGTTAATTTTGCTTCTTGACATTCTTAAAGTTGCCTTTGTTCTATTCAATGCTAATTTTTATTATACTGAGTTCACAGAAATAGGCATCTTAGAACCAGTACTTAATGCATTTCATCCTTTTGACACTTTTAAGAAAAAATGTAGTTTTGAAACTATCTCCCACTCTTCTTTTTCTAATCTTATTCACCTCACACTCCCTACCACATCCCCAAAATACAATCAAATATTGACTGACAGCTTGAAAGTGCTAATCGAATCATTTCCAATCATGTGTTCAATATGTTGGCCTTAAAAAAAATTAGGAGCCCAAATCTTTCATCTAATATCACTGCTCAATAGACAGAATTCTAACCAGAGCAAATTCAAGTACAGCTTTCAGACCAGTCAAACCCGGGAGACAGGCAGGAGGTCTGCCCTTCCCCAGCCGTTCTTCTGTCTGCATTAGCCGTTCTTGCTCAGGCTCCATCGACCTGTCAGAGCCATCACAGTGATTGACTGCCCCGGCAGATGTGCTGCTATAACAGGTAACTTGATCATCCAGACCCATCTGTCTCTAAGTCCTCTTCAATTCACACTTTGAAAAATATTAGAGGCTGGGAGGGGTTGGATTCTTTGTTGTGATCAAAAAAAAAAAAGTAGGCTATCTATATTTCACAAAAGGTTATCCTCTGGTAAGTGAATGGAAATATATAG
Organism: Rhinolophus hipposideros; assembly: GCF_964194185.1. Lineage (NCBI taxonomy): Eukaryota > Metazoa > Chordata > Mammalia > Chiroptera > Rhinolophidae > Rhinolophus > Rhinolophus hipposideros. The sequence continues at coordinate 23,614,336 of NC_138051.1, read as the reverse complement.
TATTTGAGCTCTTTAGTGAGATGAGCTGTTTCCAGGGCGTATTACGATCAACATTGTAAGTGGACCAATAAGATCTGGGAGAATTTGAAAACCTGACTTCCAAAACACAATCTGAAGTTAAGGATCAATTTTAAAGAACAACTGTTATAATAACAGAATGATGTTTCAAAGATAACAGTTTTCATGTGAGTGAGACAGATGGACTGTTGATGCGTAGAGAGAAAGAAGGGGAACCTCATGCAATGGGAGCAATTTTGTGTCTTCCCTTCGGTGCCCACAGCCTGGCAAATGTTGTGACATCATTAAGCTGAACTGCTGATTTCAGATAGGTCTGGAACAAGAATGGGCAGGGGTAACTCAAACTTCACACTGAAATGTAGTTAACTAATTTATTAGTGTCACTATTTCTGATAATTACTTTTTACCAAAATATTTTGCCGTGCTTGTGTGCAGGGGATTTCATTCTACAAGTCAATACCCTAAGTGTGGAGTTGTTCAGGATCTATCAACAGCTTCTATTAAGAGAGAATATAATCATGGTGAGATCAGTGGCTAACACTTTTCTATTTCTCAGTAAAGGCTATTGCCTACTCACTATCAAGGGATGAACACTGGCTGAGAATGACATGGTTCAACATCTAAGGGGAAGTAACATACTGAAGCCAGCATAACAGGGTAAAATGAATGACAACTGTAAAAAAGCAAGTGAACTCAATGTTTTTTTTTTCAAATGAGAGGACTAAAAATATGTGACGTATGCAATGATACTTGTAGAACCTGAAGAGAGAAATGAGCGTGGAAAAAGACGTAGACAAAGGCATTCATTCCTTAACAGAATTCCTTTACAATATTTTCATAGGCTATGCCATGATCACGCAATTTGCCTTGGAATTGGAATATGCCCATACTTATACTACTTCTCTAAATCAAAATAAGCAAATGAAAAATAAATTCTAAAAAGTTCTCTTTCTTGGTTAAGGAATCTAGATGATGTTCTGGTCAGAGTTTGCCACTTACAAGTGTCTACTCACCAAATACCATGACATGATTTAAAATTCTTTATGGAAATGATCATACTTTTTCTTCCCTTTCAGATGAGAAATAGAAACTATAATATTTTATTATTTTAAATTAACAATAACTATTCTTTCACCCTCCCCGCCCCCCCTCCTCCTTTTTGGCCCGAGGGTGGTTCAATTTCGCTATTGATAGTGCTGGAAAAGGCAGTGAGTGGAAGCAGTTGCTTGGTTTGAATAAAACTACTTCATGCTTAAAAGAGTTATTTACCACATAAAGCTTTGGCTGATTAATTCAGTTAACAGTGCTCAGTCTTCTCCTCCATTCCTCACTTCCAACCCAAAATGAAAAAAAAGTCATGTATTTGAAACACAAATCTGTCCAAAATTTAATATGAGCTGAGAACACGATGCCATAATTTTTGAAATATCAACAATGTCCTGACAGAAATTGTATTTAAGAGAGTTTACCATTTTTAGGACTAAAAAGTTAAATAAAGTGGAAGTGATCACTATTTTCGTAGTGTTTGTCATTGCATATTGTGCAATTATTTGCCCTGAAGTCCTTTTAGACAAAATGGTATTTCCAAGCCATAGAGATCTTCAGTACTGCGTGCCATGGAATCATATCTGTAAGCATTCCTGATATGGAACAAGAGATTCTTTTTTAAACTCTTGCATTTTCATCTACTTCACATCATATAACTCACATTCTTAAAAAACGACTAGAGATTTTTTTTCTTACATCTATGTGGTTCCTGCTTTCTAAATTCTGTTGCTTGTTTTCTCCTTGTAGTTCTAAATGTTGCTTTAACATCTTTAGGTGTGATATAGATAGATTTAGAGCGATGCAGTTAGCAAGTCTCAAGCTGCAGCTTTTAAATACATTTGAAAACCTTCTTCTGAAGGAAAACAAGACACTCTTGTGGGAAAGTTGCACTTTATATTGGAGGCATCTCTCATAACTCTTCTTTCCAAAGATGCCGAATTTACTATGACTATTATTAACACATGTATGTGATTAATCCTCTATCACACAATCTTTTTCATGTACAGTTAATCAAAGCTAGTTTATCCTTTAGACAGCATAAATACTAAATTTTTAAAAGAGGGACTAAGATCTATTTACCAAATCAAATTCAGTTTAATGTTTGAGAAAGTGTCCCTTTACATTGGTTTATATCATGTGACATGTTGATTTTCTTGGGCACAATTTGCCTCTCTGTGTTCTACCACGTAACTATAGTCCTGCATTCATCTCAACCCTTCCCTCGTAACATTTTTTTTCAAGTAATTATATCCATAGAAAGAGTTCAGTATAAATATGGTTTTAGCAGTTTATAACAAGAAATGTGGCTTCCACTTATTTTAAGTTCAAGTTCTGTATATTCAATTACTGTTAGCAAGCACTCCACCTACTGGCTTATGTGATGACAAACAGGCAGACCACGATAGGAAGCAAATCATCAGTAGTAAAGTAACTTTCAACTCTCCTGAAATGAAAAGAATCTGTTTCTACATCATCAGCCAGGATTAAGCCGGACTCTGACTTGCTTCTCCCCACGGTCAGGACAATTCTTGGCATTGTCTTGAGAGATTTGAGATTTAATTGTGAGATTTACCATATCCGTGTGGTATATGAGGATAGGACGGCTCACTGAATGGTGGATTTTTATAATTGTAAAAAAGGTGTAGGGGGTGGCAATCACATTCCAAAGCCTCAAAATGCCTTCCATGCATATTTAGAGCAAATATACATGCACACAAGCATAGGTGTAAAAGTATTTTTGTCCAAAAATATTCTTAAAGAAAATAGGGTATTTAGTTTTAAAATGAGGTACTATTTCTTGACTACCAATACGTCAATTTTAAAAATGTAATATTGTGGTATCAAGAGGAAAATCAGTACTTGAGAAATCATTTTAACCATCGCCCCTACCTCCATGAATGTTTTAGCTCCTTACTAAGACTATTTTTTGGTAGTCTTAGTGATGACTAATTATATAACAGATATAGATTAGTATTAGGCATTATAGTGAAATCAAGAGAAATTGAAACAGCTCTGTTCCATAGTGTCAACAGAAGGTATAAATCATAACCTTCTGCCTACCCTGTCTACCACTATCCATCTTCACATCTCTTTTTAAAGATAGCTTACTATGTAATTATTGCCACTGTGCTCATATTACGGTATGCTTGAATATGGCAATAAACAATATGGCAATTAATATGAAATAATACAAGAGCAAATTAAGGCACATAGGCTAGACAGAGGCAAAGCAGCAGGAATGTTGAAAATAACACTAATGGGCTGTTGATGTAGAAATGCTTTCCTAATATTGTTTCAGGGTGTTACTGTGAGGTGAGCTGAAAAAAACAAATGCTGAAGGGAGAATATCTAACTATATGAAAGGTTTCTTGGGGTTGACTGTATGTTATCAACAACTTTCCATCTTCTCCAGGATTGGTGAAGAATCATCATATGCTTTTAATAGTATAGGGAGGACTCTTGACCCCAGAAACTTGTACTTTGCAGCTAAACCAGGACACATTATGGTACAAAGTAACAGAACCTATTCTAGGTTGATGAATACTTAAGCACTGATAGTGAGATAGTTTTTAACTTCTTTAGTAAGAGCCCAGTAAACTGCATCCCAGATGCATGAATTTCTCTTTTGGCTTTGCAAAGGAAGTGTTCACAATTAAGGGGGGGAAAATCAGTTCCATTAAGCACTTACCCTGCAAAACAGAGACTGAGGAATCTTAGCACATGACGACACAACAGAATTTACCTGACCCTTCCAAGCTAAGGAAAACAAGACAGAAGGTCCTCTCAAGAGGCTGTATCATATATATGTTCTGAGGCTGTGCTGTCCATATGTTCAATAGGACTGTTGAATCTCGAAGTTATAATAATTTGCAACGAGGTGCCAGAACCAATTATTAAATATCATATGATCCAACAGAGATGAAATAAAAATATACAGGGTCGATTTTACTGGCTTTAACTATTATAAAGCATTTAAAGTACTTTGAATTTACAGTGTAACTTGAGGGTTGTATTAACGACTTCCTTATGCTAGAATTTTGTTCCTAGCTGAATATCATAAGCTAAATGCAGATGGCATACTTTTCTAAGGACAAAGGGAGTCTTGGCCTTATCCTTTCTTATTGATTTGTATATCAACTCAGGAAAAAGAAATACGCTATTATGATATCTTCTATTAATGTAAACCTTTATTCAAAAGCGCAAATGACAGCCAAAAGTACAATTGAGAAAAAAGGTAGTGTGTGACAGTATCACAGAATGATACAATCTCAGCCAAATCACTGCCTATAGTGTAAAAAAGAATATGCGGGATATAAAACTGAAAACAACAAAGGAACAAGACAAACAAAGAAACAATACCTCATGGACACAGACAATGGTTTAGTGGCTACCAGAGGGTAAGCGGGGAGGAGGGTGGTATATGAGGGTAAAAGGGATCAAATGTATGGTGATGGAAGGAGAACTGACTCCAGGTGGTGAACACACAATGTGATATATAGATGACGTATTACAGAATTGTACACCTGAAACCTAGGTAACTTTACTAACCATTGTCACCCCCAATAAACTTTAATTTAAAAAAATGAGCCTCCTTGTCTTCAGTATAAATAGTCATAATTTACCATGGCATCTCTAAAACATGAATAGGCGAATGTTTTAAATACTGGTTCTAATCTCAAAACCAAGGTCAGTTCTTTCTTACTCATTGCAGAGATGTGACATCAAGGAGATGTGCATTGGTGGTTTACCATCAGCAAAGCAAGATGTTCAGAAGACAAGGGTGCCTCTTGGGTTCTTTCTGCTACTATCATTTCAAAAGTACTAGTGAGGATTTCAGTAAAGTCTTCAGAATCAGAACAAGATTGTTCTACCTTAGTAACGTGTAGAACAAAACCATCTCTGAATGGATTTTCTTGAGAATCAAAGTTGAAAGGCAAGCTCCTACCTATAGTTTTATGGAAAATAGAATGTACGCGTATGTGGTCTCTTCTCCAATCTGAGCATAGTGTATCTGTTGAGTCATGTGTGATCACTTTGGGAGATTAAAGACTGTCTTCCCTCAGTCACTGGAGCACTGCAAGCATAGGACCTTGTTTGTCTATGTATGTTTACAGCACCTGTCAGTCAATACATGAGAAACAAGAAGACTAATGTAAAATGATCCCCCCTTTTGGCTGAATATTTAATGCAGCCCACCAGAAAGAAAAGCACAAACATTCTACTTTTCCAATGCTTGTCTTCCATGCCCTCTTTTAATATTCTCTGGGGAGAGGTGGGTTACGATCTTGGTTAGAACAAGTACCCATTTACTTCAAAATCTTCACTTTCTTGTCTCAGCTTCCTTCCTGTCTCACAAAATGAAATTTATTTTATTTTAGCCACCTTTGAGCAGACTTGTGTGTATATATTTTCAGAGAAATTGCATTGTCCATATGGATTTTTAAATCAGCTTTCAGATCAAGTTCAGAAATATGTAAACTGTTGTGTTGTTGGACCAGGCAAGAGTAGAACATATCACTGAGATGAAGAGCACCAAATACCATAAAGTGATCTTTAAATGAGAAAACTAGAGTGTAAGTCAATTAAAGTGGCCAATAATGGGAAAACAAGTGCCCATTCCAAGAGCAATTGTAAGATATTTAACCCAAGGAAAGTTGCATTATACATTTTTATTAAATTGAGGCCATATTCACACTTATTGTGGTTTGAAATGTGAACCAATATTTTCTATCTTTGGTTTCCATGCTTTAAATCTCTTAATGTGCATAAGATGTAATTCATAATATCATATGACTGTTTTAAGTTTGAAAGTTACTGTCTCCAAAGTTGTAATTTAATTTAAATCAATAAATGCCCATTAAACTATTGTGCTTTCTCATAAAACAGTATCTGACCCATGATTAATGTAACAAGACCCCAGGATTCCTCAAACTCTTGATTTTTTTTGTATTTTAACCTTATTTACAACATAACGCATCCAATTTTAAAGAGTACTAACATTTAGCACAAAATAAAGTATTAGATTTCAAAGATATATTCAATCCTATTTAAAGCTTAGATCTGCTGGTTTTCAATAATCTTTATAACAATTGAAAAAGAAAAGGATTAGGGTTCTAGTAACAACAACAACAAAATATACAATTATGCCCACTTTAATCCTTCCTGAAAGACATACAAAAATGATATTAGTAATTCTTAAAACAGTTTGCAGAAAATTTTGCAAACATGGATTTTAGGGGAGAAGAAAAAGAGAACTTCCATAAATCTAAAAGGCATAATAGGATTGGTGAAAAAGATCTCTATCTGCTTTCCAAATGGAGGTCTTCACTTTGAGTGGGAAAATAATGCCACATACCAACAAAAACAAAACAAAACAAAAAAACAGGAGAGAAACAAGGGAACATTTATTAAAACTCTTGGCTGAACAATTGCACTGAAGTCATTGGGGAAATGTTAAACTCCAAAGAGACAACTTGAAAACTGCAACATAGTTTCCTAATATCTGACTGTATTCTAGTTTTGTTCTGGGACACTCTGAAGGAACTAATTTTATCAGTTTTCTTTCTCCTAACAGGTAATCCCCTATGAATGAAAAGATTTACAAGTATGAAAAGGGTTAGGATAAAACATTACAGAATATCATGTAGTTCTGCCATTTTATGCCATCTTGTTTTATTAATATTAATCATATTCAGTATTTACTCCATTATAGACACAGTACTAAGCACTTTCAGTATATTATCTCATTAAATTCTCTCAACAATCTTGCAAGATATTTTTTTCTGCCCATTTCTCACATGAGGTAGTTGAGACATAGGAAGACTAAATGAGTTGTTTTAGATTGTGGAACGAGCAATGGCATAGAGATTCTTACACAAATATGTCTAATTCCCAAGTTCACGCTCAAAAGTCTACCCTGTTGCCTCTCATAAATTTCAGCCTTGGAGAATTCATTATGTAATGTTGAAACTGAAAACATCACACTGAATGCAAGCATATGATTTACTTCCCAGAAATGGGAGTGAAGTCACAATAGGACAACTTTTAAATTTTGAGGATGAAATGAATTAGTATCAGTACAGCACATACATAACACATAAACGCTATTCTAAAGTTTTAGATATTATTGTTAGCAAAGCCTCACCAAAATTATACTCTAAAAGTAATGTAAATCTATTCAAGAGAAAGAGATAATGACCAGGAGGTGGGAAAAAGTTTAATGAATCTCCCCAAGGAATCCTTTTCATTTTGTCTCTTACACGTTCATTTTGAGCTCAAGAGGACCATGTGAGCATGTGACATGATTCATCCTGGATAGATTGTGTAGATGGTGTAGTTAGGAAGCAACACCTCATTTTTATTTCTACCCAATAGCATACTTATAGACACGGAATTTGAAGTGCTATCTTTTCAATAAAGCATTAAAATAGAGGACTACAGACAACAAGGATTTATAACGCGGTGAGGTTTTCTGTAACCGGGAATAGTTTGTTTCCATTTTTGTGTTTATGTAAATTAGCAATCAAGAAATTATCTAATTCTACTTCCCTCTGTTTGTTTCTTATCACTATCATCAAGAATGTGTGTATGTTCCCAGACAAAAAAAAGCTAAAAGAGTTCAGCATCACTAAACCAGTATCAAAAGAGATGTTAAAGTGACTTTTTTAAGAAGAAAAAACAATATCAAAAATATGAATAATAAAGTGGTAATAACTACATTCTTATCAATAATTACTTTAAATGTAAATGGATTAAATGCTCTAATCAAAAGACATAAGGTGGCTGAATGGAAAAGAAAACAAGACCCTTACATATGCTGCCTACAAGAGACTCATTTATGATCAAAAGACACACAGACTGAAAGTATAAGGATAGAAAAAGATATTTCATGCAAATGAAAACAAAATAAAAGCTGGGGTAACAATATTTAGACAATAGAGACTTAAAAAAAAAGTCTATAACAAGAGACAAAGAAGGACTCAGGGATTCCACTTCTTTATCCAAAGGAAGCCAAAATACTAATTTGAAAAGACATACGCATCCCTATGTTCATTACAACGTTATTTATAACCAACATATGGAAGGAACTTAAGTGTCCATCGATAGATGAATGGGTAAAGAAGAGGTGGAACACATATACAATGGAATATTACTCAGCCATAAAGAAGAATAAAATTGTGCCATTTGCAACAACCTTTATGGACCTAGAGGCTATTATGCTAAGTGAAATAAGTAAGAGAAAGACAAATACCATATGATTTCACCTATACGTGGGATTTAAAAAATAAATAAATGAACAAACAAAACAGAAACTCAGATACGGAGAACATTTTGATGGTTACCAGATGTGAGGAAGGCTGAAGGATTGGGTGAAAAAGGGGAAGGAATTGTGATGTGCAAAATTGCCAGTTATAAAAACCGTCACAGGAATGTAATGTACAGCATAGGGAATAGAGTCAATAATATTGAAATGATTATGTACGGTGTCAGGTGGGTACTATACTTATTGGGATGATCACTTCATAAGTTATACAAATATCTAATTACTATGTGGCATACTTGAAACTAATATTGTATATCAACTGTAATTGAAGCATAAAAAATTTTTAAATGTGTGTGTTTGTTTTAAATTAAATCTGTGTCAAATGATGTTTAATTGAAATAATAGTAGAAATGACTGCCTCCCTTGGGTAAGGCAGAAGTGAATGACTTGTTTCAGAATTTTAGTGAAAGGGAAATTGGCACCTGATTTTAACAAGTAATGCAGAAACATAAAATTTTTATAAAAAATGGTATTGAAAACTATCTTGTAAGAAGGAGATGAGATGACTGATAGTTCCAATTAACTTACCCTTTTAAACTTTGATCTTTTTGAACATTTACTTGTCTCCTTAACACTTAACACTAGGTAATAAAAATCGAAACCATCCTGTATTCTCTTCATTTTGGAGAAATAGGGGTCTGAATTTTTTCTGGTTAAGAAATGTTATGGAAGCTGGAATTTTGGTGTTCTTCAAAAGTAGATTAGGCAAGTAGTTATAAAATATGAATTTTAAGTGATGGAATGTTTCTAGGCCATGGAGGATGAGCTAGTTTATCATTCCCATGTAGGCATTATCACCCCCTAGGAATTATAAGTAGGCTACTCAGTCATAGGAGAGTACAGAGACATTGAACAAAACACCTTATTACGCTGGACGTCCTTGCAGATCTCTCTAAATAACAGAGACTTATTTGGCCTTGTATTTGATTGAGAGCTTTCTATAATTTACGCAAATAAGTATTTTTCAACATTATTTAACTCTAGAAGGATTTTAGCCAATAGCATTTAGATTTCCCAAGTGATTATAATATTTTTGAAATTTAAGGTGTTTAGAAGAATTTTAATCTAAGTGATAAATGTTTTCCCCGATTGAACTAAGTAAACATTTATGATACTTCCAAACATTTATGATACTTCCAAAGTTCCAAAGTTCCATTTCTTTCTGTAAAAGAGCAAATGAAGGCACAGCACATACTAAATCACTATAGTTACTAGAAAGTCCAAAACATTTAGTATCCTTGATAATACTGAAATTATTTGTGTCACTGACAAAAGGATATTAACTAAGAATTTAATTTTTGATAATATTTAAACTAGATTGCTTTTTTCAGAATTGTACACCTGAAACCAATGTAACTTGACTAACAATTGTCACCCCAATAAACTTTAATTTAAAAAAAATTGAAAATATTATTAATTTTTTTTTCTCCAGTTCCCTTCCCCTTCCCAATCAAAAAAACAAAAACAAAAACAAACCAATAGAACCAAGAGATGGGTGGCTTTTGGATTGTGGTCTGTGTTAAACTATCTAAGGGTTTTATGTGACTTGATTGGTGTAGGTTAATTAGTAAGCAAAATTATTTGTTTGGAAGTAAGAATTCAGTTAATCGTCAATAAATTAAAACATCTTACTGACCTTGAAATACTCAGAAAATACTAACTACAGGGGTAAATAAATACAGATGCTGTTTGTTTAGAAGATGAATTCTTTTAACTCTGTGTGTGACCATATAAGATTGTGTAATTTCTTAGACCTCTGTTAATTGAGGACACAACTAACAATATGCAAAAAGTGTACTTTCAGTTACTAACAGTTGATCTAGTTGTCACATGGCTAAAAAGTGACAATTTCTATTATCTCATATCCATATCTGTATCGGTATCTATATATCTATGTCTATTTATATCTTCAGATGTTTGGGACATGTGAGAATAGTTTTGACTTTTCTGTGTTGCCCATGACCAATTGAACTTATATTAATTCTATCCATTGAGAATACTTATGCAGTAGCTACCAGTGCAAATAGGGTAATAAAAGTTGAAGTAAAAAAATCAGAGCAGGATAGTTATTAAAATTTAGACTATATATTTTTGCCATATGATAATGTATTTGGTTTAAAAGGTATGCCCTATATGTCTAAAAATAGGAAAAGTTATAGTCTTTTAAGGAGATATGGTAGTATATAGATATTTTGGCGAACGTCACATGGACTAATTAATAAACTCCTTGACAATATGCATTAGAGAAAAAAAATTGAACCAGTATTTATGTCTTATGAGCAAGTCCATATATGCTCATTTATTATGAGAACATATAAATATGTATGAATACACACTGGTACGTAGCTTGGTGGCTGACATTCAGTCATCATTCAGTATACATTTACTAAATCAATGAATAAAGGCATATAATTATATAACTAAATGTACACTTATTTCTTAAATTTATAACCAAGTTTTAGATACCAAGTATTGATTCATTTCTACGGAGCCTAAGTTAAGTTGCTTTTTTGACCTTTACCATCTCACACGTGATTAAATAACTATGGTCCACTAGAACATACAGAATGACTACAATTTCTCATTTTTTAATAATTAATTTTATTGATAAAATGATATTACATGTACCTTTGTCCAGAGATCCAACATGGTATTGTACTAAACACAGGGAAACTTACTCCCTATTCCCTGACTCTAAAACTAGTGCGATGCTGCAGCAGATCCATTTGTCTTACTGTTAATACGGGTTACATAAAAGGTAATCAATGTATTTTAATTGCAAAGTCCGGTTCCCTGAAAAAAATCAATAAAAAATATCATTTTCAATGCCATTTAATTTACATGATTTGACTATCCAGCTATTCTACAGTTATGTTTTGTTTTTATTCAATGGATTGAATGCTGTGTTTTGTTTTCAACAGATGTGACTTTGAGTGCACTGGAGCACAATTTATGCATTTGGCTTAGAATTTTAAATGAACATACTATCTAGTGATTTGCCCAGCATAAGCAGTCACTTTAAAAAGTGGTATTGGAAGCAAGAAAAATTACTTAAAGGATCAGTTACATCTAAAATGATGAAATCAATAACAATATTTTCTCTGGGATTCTTTCTCTCTGATAAGCAAAATCTTTGCTTAAAAGCCACATTAAAATTTAATCACAATCTGTGTGATTTAGCAATTGATAATTTCTGGACAGCTGTCTTGTGCTTTGTTTAAGTCTTGTGTTCCTTCTGTTTAAGTTATGCCTTTTAATAGCTGGATTAAGTACATTTGGTTTTAAAATATATTATTACAACATGATCATATTTTATCATCTTCCAACCAGTGTCTTATAACTTTTCATTTCATACAGCAATGTTAAAACTGGGGTGAAGACCTCATGGGAAGCAAAACTACTAGAAACTTATATTAGTTCTACCAGTGTGTTTTGACTTTAATAATTTTTTTCAAATTTTTTGTGAGTAGGTGACAATTTGTGCTAATGATCTCAAAATAAGTACTTCAGTTTTAGACTATGAGTTGGAATCACCTCTAATTGATCTTTGTTTACCTGGTTCCTGGTATTTTGTCTGCCACATATTGAATAATGAAAATTTATGTGTTCAGTGATTTAATAAATAATTCTGAAAGCTATTTTCGTCAATACTGTTTAAAATATCTTAGGTTAGTTCCAAGAACCATCTCAGCTAAAGCAATTGAATGGATTATGTGTTTTGACACCCTCAATATTTAAAGGGATAAGTGATCACTTTTTAAGTATCAGTACTTTATCGTTTAGCACAGATTATGTAACAGCCAGTTCAGCAATTATTGCTATTCCACAGTTCCCCTATCTGAATGTTTCAAAGGAAGAGAATAAAAAAAGATTATCTTTCAAAGTACTTCCTCTGATTACATCCCTACTCTCTAGTCACCTAACAGGACTGCCTGAACTTGGAGTGATAATGTCATGTTTATTATAGGATGACTATTTAAAAGAATCAATATGTTCAATATTAGGCTATGCATTTAAGTTCTGAAGGCAAAATTGCTGACACAGTGGTCATATTATAATGCCTTGTGGTAAAATAGTTTTTATTATGTATTTTAATGTACTCTACTAAATCAATAAGGCTAACTGTATTTGCCAGCATTAAGGCCAATAAAATTTGTACCTATTGAACAGTATAATTTATGTGCTGGTATTTGCTTTTATCTTTGCATCAGATGCTAATTAATTAAGTACTTCTGCTGAAACTAATAAATAAGTAACAATTAGATAAACACATTGCAAAAACATAATTTGAAAGAAGCAGATTGAAGTAGCTTGGGAATATAAGTAGCCATATAGTATGTCAATTAAGAGAAAAACTGAAATACTCCAAATATGTCCACAATATGTCCAAATATGTCTGCAATATGTCCAAATATATGCACAATATTGCAAAATTTAAGATAGTGCATATTTTAACATATAGACGATGTAATATGGACCTTTAGGTGGCTATCTGAAAGTAAAAGATTATTGCTAATGTCAATTTGAAAGTGTAATTTATATGAAATTTAGTCTATAAGTTAAACATATTCTTTAGATAACATATTTTTGATACGTATAAATTATGTAAGACAGGTAAATTATTCAACCATAAGTGAGTAGCAGACTTCCTTAAATAAGATTTCTTGGGGGTTGGGAACACTAAAGAAAGTATGCCTTAAAATGCTGTGGCAAGGCCATGTACACAATATGTCATTTTTAATATTGCATCATAAAGAGATTTAAGCATACATGTTAGAAAGCATACAGCAAATGAACATTTATTTCTCTTAAAGTATAATCTACATAAGTTACTAATGTCAGGGGTTGCTATCTTTATTTTCTCATCATCTTTTTCTTTTTCTTTTTTAGTTTTCTGTATTCCAGTGTGTTATGTTTAAATGTTCAGGGACTAAAACTGCTTTTACAAAATAACCCTGAAAAACCACAAAAACTGCAAATCCTTCCAGGGAATTAATCTGAAGTAAAATCGTTTTAACATGCTTTTTTTCCCTCCAGTAATTTTCAGAAGCATTTTTTTCTAAGATCAAAATTTGACACTATCCTTTTTTTCACACTGTGATGTGACTCCTCCTATTATTAAACTTTATGGTTTAAAAAGTCTTTCTCATTTTACTTCCTCCAATATATTCAGCTACTTTTTAAAGAAAAGGTGAACATATTAGCATTATATAAAATGCTAAAGTGACAAAGAGTTAAACTAGGAATTTTAAATGAATACACTAGCAGTTTGCCATTCTGACAGCAAAAGCCAAGCTAGTGGTTTTTTTTTTAAATGCAAGTTTGAAAAATGCAAATGGTGTTATCCAAATATGCAGCCATATGTCCATAATACACACATTTTTGGGGGAAAATTTTGTAAAGATTTCTATCACAGAATTGCATCTCAAAATGGTGGGATCTTATTTTTTACATTGTGTTCCCAAGAACATAAGATATTGAAATTATGTTTCAAAATATGCTATATATTATGGTGGAAAAATTTATCATTTTTAGGTTCACATAGAAATTTGATTCTATATTTTAATATTCCATTTTGAATAGATTCTCTACTTCATCTATAACATAGAAAAATTATCCAAAATACCCAAACTATCCAGATTTTAGTCATAACATTTTCTATTCAGACAAATGAAGTTTAAAACAGAGTCACTTTGAACAAGTTAACAGTCCTTGGAACTCAAAGTCTATGAGACAAGGAAAATATATAATTAGTTTGAGTAATGTTAAACTGTGAAATTTGGATAACCTTTAGGCAACTTTGCTCTGTTGATCACAGCATCAGTAACAATGGGAGAGTGGAAGCCAAATCCAAGTGGTGAAACCTCCAAAAGGAAAATATCAATTAATCTTTTTCAATAGAGTTGAAGTATGGGTAATCCTCTCATTAAATAGTTTGAACCTTTTTCCAAGTAAACAAAGGAGGGATAATGAGTGATGTGGTCTGACTTGTTTACATGGAGAATCTTCAAGAGGCTTAGGCTAACCTCTCAACACAGAGGTCTCCTTAGCCATTGGTCACTAATTACCTTCTTTTAAAGGTATTTGTATAAGCAAAGAGTTGATGTTTCCAGTCTCAACATGAGCAGATCATTTAAATGCCAATATTTTATACTTAAGCCAATATATCAAGCAGTGTCAAAATCTATGGGATCGTCACAAAAAACATTCTTTTCCCAACATGTATTTGAATAGATGTTCATTTTCTTACAATTCTTGTCAAAAAAAGCTATTTCTATTAAAAGAAATAATTCATGCCTAACTGCTAGAGATAGGGTGTGACTACTGATTGAACTATTCCAGCACTCTCAGACCTCCAATTGCTGTGACAATTCTGGGTTGGAAGGGAGAAGAGAGAACTGGAATTAACATCTGTTGTGTCATCTGCCAACCAGTTTGCCCTTGATAGTTAAGTATTTGAAAGTAAATACGTTCTTTAGTCCACTTGTCACCATGCAAGTGTCATTTTAAAAACCACTTGATACTTTCAAATTTCTGTATGATACAAATAGTCATTATTGATCGCTACAAACATTTTTAATGTACCAGGTGTATATGTATAGTGGACTTAAAGGAAAATAATTTTTCCATGCTCTTTAATTAACCAAGGTCCACATTTCTTACCATGCTCATTCATACATAATATTGGTATCTCAGTGAGATTCTATATAACTGAATACATATGTATGAAATGAAAATCAGTAACCCTAATCTCTGCAACAGCATTTTTGTAATTTCTAAAGCACAGTCTGTGTAAGAAGTTAGAATTACTATATTCGTTAGCACAAAACCTTCTCATAAAGAGGTGGTTAAATTATAAACAAGAAACAAGACAGATTAAATTCGCAAATAATTCTAACCCTAGTAAAATGGTTTGTATTCTTTTGCTAGCAACTCTCTAACAATTCTCATTGACAGTGCTATTTTAGGGCTCTCTCTGGATTGTGCACTCTGGATTAAAACAAGAAAAACGGATAAATTTTACATGAGTTTGGTACAAAAAAATACACATTTTCATGTCTGTGATCTGTGATTGACAGCTGTTGTCTTTATATCTTAAAACTTTATCATTTATTTTGAAGTAAAATTTCATTTTTTAATATAATGTAACAAATAAGCCACGAGGACATACAATTTAAGCATTGATGGATTCTAACCAATCTATGATACTAAGGATACTCAGTTTTCTTCTAAATTTGTCCATCTCTAAGGATAAAACTTATCTCTAAGGATAAAACTTTATCTCTAAGGATAAAACTTTATCTCTAAGGATAAAACTTAGAGATGGACAAATTTTGAAGAAAACTGAGAGAAGTATATGGAATTTGTTTCTAATTCTATTTGAATGTTTTATGTGCCATGTAAAGTTAAAAAACACTAAATAAAACTTTTGAATAGATATAGCTAATTATATGATAGTAAACAAGTTGCTTAATTGCAGTTTCTTAATCTATAAATTAGAGGGATTTTTATTAAAATATCTCTGAGAACCATTTCAACTCCATGATCTATGAATATAGTACAGATGTTAACATGGAAGAATCATGATTTTCACTTATTCTTATTTAGTCTAGCATATTCCAATAATTTATTTATACTCTATTGATGGAAATTTTATGTTACCTTAATAAAATTTTAGAAAAATAAATATACGTATGTGTGTATAGTACATATATTTACACAAAACAAGCAACTATATATGAATAAACACAAGACATATTCTTTGAACTGATAATGTAGTAACCGTAGGAAAAAATAAAATTGCTTTCTTATGAAACAGACACAGTAGATGTTTTGCCCTTATAACACCATGGTTAGTAGTTAAGAAGAGAATCATTTATTTGTAGTGACACCAAAAGCTCACTGGGTGTAGAAAACCTTTCACATTTTACTTGTGTTATGCTTTATGTTGTTGATGAAATTCCACAGCATCTAAACATAAAAAACATTGTACTTAGTAAAATCACAGACAAAATATCCTTCTGCCCTTATGCTTGTTTATTTTTCCAAGTTTCTGTTTGTTAGAGACTGTCTATTATTGGAAAATTAATTTAGAAATGCATTTACACCTACACAGTAATCATCTGAGTTCCAGATTCTTGTGGACTAGCTCATGAGAGGTATGTTGGCCAATTAGCATACAGTTGACTTTATTTGATTTACACATTTCTATCTATTACTAGAAGCTATTTTCTATGTCACTGATAACCTTTTTATTTGGTTAGTTTTTGTAAATTTAGTGATGGTTATAATTTAGAAATACTATAACAATATAAATAAAGCTTACATTTTTAAATTGCATTTTCTCTTAGGTATTTGTATTTCTTAAGAAGTTATGTGACTTCAAAGAATATTAGTAATGTGACTATCTACGTTTAGTATATATTCCAGAATGATATATTATTCACATAAAACAAAAAAGGTATGCAGTATATTTATTATAGGAGTGAATGAAAAAATTACGAGTTTCAACGCATATTGTTTTGTAATTGTTATCATGACCTGAGGATTAAGCAGAGGCATTTTTATCGGCTTCCTATTTATAAAGCAAAAGACAGCTTCACAATCCTCAGAAGAATTTTATGCTTGCCAAGCCCATTTCCCCCTTGACATTCTTAAATACAATATTTTCTCTTTCAATCATACCATGTGACATAAAACCAAAAAGTGTATGCCTATCCTGTTACTTAAACTCTTATTTCTCAGAATAGGAAAACTACATTTTATTTATCGTTTACTAATAGGTCTGATTTTGTTAGTAAAAGTGAACTACAGACGATTTATTTTGGGATAGACAATATCTTTTTCAAAATATGGCAAGAGTGTGTCAAAATATTAGAAAATTTTTCATTAATCTGAATAAAATTGTTATAAATTGTTTACCACCTTCTCCATTCACACGCCCACAGACCACAGCTTAACCTAGACATCTGCCCACCTGAGTTGCCAGTGTGGCAGAGGTTGTCACAATGTCATGAAGAGAAGATGAAGCATTGGTCTGTACACAGACAAGCTCAGCAATTACCTCAAGAATATAGTTGAAGCAGAGCACTAACTCTGTCTCTGATTTTACTATAATCAATCTCTTATACATCTTTGAAAAAAACTCAGACCTTAGACTTGACAATTATCTTAGCTTCATGATTTCAAGAAGAGAAAACCTGAGAACTCTATGATGTAACCCACTTAGGAAAAACTTCTCTTGTAGGGTCCCTAACTCTGCCTATTTTACACAGAGAAGACATTCATAGTTTTTTAGTCCCTGCTCTCCTTGCTTTCAGTGAGGGGGAATGACACACTTCAAGTAAGCAGAGAGGAAGAAAAGTCACAAATGAATCACTAAGTGGAATAAAATCTGTGCTTTCATCAAAACTTTCTGTGACTCATGGGTATTTTTTCTCCTCCATAATATACCATGGTAAAGTCACTGCCTTAGTCACTCAATCAAGGGAGAATTGCATTTGAGTTCATTTCTAAAAATGAAGTCACAAAATTTCCTGAGTGAAAAATGATGAACTATATTAACTCAGTTTGCATACATTCCAAACAAGGCAGGGAAGAAACCGGATTTATAACTGTTGATGTCACTGGACATGTGTAAAATTCCAAAGCTTCAAATTTGGTGAGAAAAAGTACTTTCTTTAATTCTGTGTATTTCCAAACTTTTTGAAATTTTTCTTACAAATGTAGCAGCTAATTCTTAGGATCTGATTAGATAGTGCTATGCTATGGAAAAGGCAATAAAAAACATGGTAATCAGGATGTGTTAATAATTATAAAATCCATATTTCTTCCCCCAAATACCTATATATATTATCTTTGTGAACAGCAAAAACATTTAAATTTGTCACTCAGCATCATATAGTCCCCACTGATTTCTTTTAATTCAAGTTAGAAACTGCATACCTCAATATCATGAAAATGTTGATATCACATATATGTATATATGTATATGTATATATGTATATATATGTATATATGTATATGTATACATATATATGACTATACACAGACAAAATTATATATATATGTAATTATATATGTGTCCCAACAAAAACATCTCGTGAGAGCTCAGAAAGAAAATTAGCAGGTTTCTCCAAGGCCAGATTGTATTAAGACTCAAAAAAGGCTTTAGAAAGATCAAATGAGAGTTCCGGTCAAGATGGCAGAGTAGGTTAACACTGTGCATACCTTCTACCATGACAACATCAAGATTACAGCTAAACTAGAGAAAAACCATCATTGAGAATCACTTGAAATCCTGCTAAACTGAAGCCTTAAAACTAAGGACTTGAAGAAGAAGCCACTTTAAGACTGGTAGGAGGGGCAGAGATGTTGAATGGGCTGATCCCACACCCATGGGTGACCATTAAAAATACGGAGGGATCTCTCAGCTGCAGAGGTTCCTCCCCCCAAAGGAGTAGGAGGTCCTAGAGCCACACCAGGCTCCCCAACCCAGGGTTCCAGTACCAGGAAGAGAATTGCCCATAAGTTTGGTTGCAAAACTCAAGGAAGATTGTGGCAGCTGGAATCCCAGGCACTCCTCTTAAAACGCCCGCGCATGGACTTACCGATGGAATCACTGGCTCTGAGCCCCAGCACTGGGGCAGCAGCTGGAGAGATGACAGGGATATATGGGGGAGAACTGTGTTGTCTGCTTCAGTACGAGAACTGGAGAGTCAGCTTTCTTCCAGACAGAGGAGCTGGCAGAGGCCATTGTTTCTTTGTTGAGCCCTCCCACTTCCCAGCGTGCAGACACAGGTGGCAACCATAGCTCAGTCTCCCATTACTAAAGCCATTCATTTCCCACACCCAGGTGATTCTGAGACCATGCCCTGCCTAACTTTCAGGCACACCTATACTGCTTTCAGTGGCTTTTTCTTACAAACTGCCTGACTTGGTTCATTCTACAGACTTTTCTAGGGTCTCTCAAAGGTTCATGGAACCCAGACAAGCAGCATCTGGCTTCAGCATGTCCCATACCTCTGGCTGAGTAGTCCTGGGCAGCAGTCGACCTTGAATCTCAACTTGGCCTCTCAAGGCACTTCCAAGCATTGCGGGGGCAGCCATCTGTGGATTGTTTTGTGGCTCCTACCAGGTGGCCCTGAGTGGGACATGGGCTGCAGCTGAATTTGACCTTCAGCGGCTCCCCTCCCAGGTGGCCCTGGGGCTGGCACCCCCAGTAGCCAGCTTCAAAAGGAGCTAGAGCATCACCTAGCAGCCTCCAAGGACAACACATCCAAGGTGTAGATTGGGCAGGCACCAGAGCCCTGCTGAGGCAGATCCTGCTCTGTAGCATCAACCCCTGTACCACAGCTCCTCCACTACAGTCATGGCCAATCCTCACCAACAAAGAGCCTGAGGGTCAGTCCCTCCCATTGATGTGCAAACAGCAACCAAGGCTCAACTACAACAGGAGGGCACACACAACCCACACAAGGAACATACCTGGAGTGCATGGCTCAGGTGACCAGAAGACTGTGCCACTGGGCTCCACAGCACACCCACTACATAAGACCACTCTACTAAGATTAAGAGACATAGAAGCCCTACCTAAGACATAGAAACAAACACAGGGAAGGAGCCAAAATGAGGAGACAAAAAAACATGTCCCAAATAACAGAACAAAACTCTAGAAAAAGAGCCAAACAAAATGTTGGCAAGCAATCTACCAGACACAGAGTTCCAAACACTGGTTATAAGGATACTCCACGATCTCAGGGAGAACTTCAACAAAGAGACAGGAAGTATATAAATGGAGATAG
The DNA here is from genome assembly GCF_964194185.1 of Rhinolophus hipposideros. NCBI lineage: Eukaryota > Metazoa > Chordata > Mammalia > Chiroptera > Rhinolophidae > Rhinolophus > Rhinolophus hipposideros. The sequence continues at coordinate 23,594,143 of NC_138051.1, read as the reverse complement.
AAAACATAAAAAAGAAGCAGTCAGAAACAAAGAATACAATAATTGAAATGAAGAATAGAGGGAATCAATAGATTAGATGAAGCCGAGGACCAAATAAGTGATTTAGAAGGTAGCAGAAAACACTGAATCAGAACAGCAAAAAAGAAAAAAGAATCCAAAAACATGAGGATATTTTAAGGGGCCTCTGGGACAACATCATGTGTACCAACATTTGCATTATAGGGGTACCGGAAGGAGAAGAGAGAGAGCAAGGAATTGAAAATGTATTTGAAGGATTAATGATGGGAAACGTCCTTAACCTGGTGAAAGAAATAGATATATAAGCCCAGGAAGACCACAGTTTCAAACAAGATGAACCCAAAGAGGGCCACACCGACACACATTGTAATTAAAATGCCAAAGGTTCAAAACAAAGAGATAATCTTAAAAGCAGCAAGAGAAAAGCAGTTAGTTACCTACCAGGGAGCTCCCATAAGACCATTAGCTGATTTCTCAACAGAAACTTTACAAGCCAGAAGGGATTGGTAGGAAATATTCAAAGTGATGAAAAGCAATGACCTACAACAAAGATCACACTACCAAGCAAAGCTATCATTTAGATTCAAAGGGCAGATAAAGATCTTCCCAGATAAGCAAAAGCTAAAAGTGTTCAATCACCATGAAACCAAATATTACAAGGAATCTTAGAGGGACTTTTTTAAAATAAAAAAATAAAAAATATATAAATAATAAAATGCCAGTAACTACATGCTTACCAACAATTACTTTCCATGTAAATGAACTAAATGCTCAAGTTAAAAGAAAGTGGAGGTAAATGGCTAAGAAAACAAGACCCACAGATAGGCTGCCCAAGAGATTCACTTCAGATCAAAAGACACACACAGATGGAAAATTAAGGGATAGAAAAAGATATTTCATGAAAATGCAAAAAAAAAAAAAAAGTTGGGGGGGGCAATAGTTATAACAGACAAAATAGACTTTAAAACAAAGGCTATAACAAGAGACAAAGAGGGGTCCAGTAATCCCACTTCTGAGTATTTATCTGAAGTAACTCAAATGCTACTTCGAGAGGATGTGCTCATCCATATGTTTATTGCAGCACTATTTACAATAGTCAAGATATGAATGCAATCTGGGTGTCCCTGAATGGATGAATGGATAAAGAAGAACTCAGCCATACAAAAGAATGAAGTTTTGCCATCTGTGACAACATGGATAGACTTAGAGGGTACTATGCTGAGTGTAGTAAGTCAAGCAGTGAAAAAACAAATATATGATTTCATTTATAAGTGGAATCTAAAGAACAAAATAAACAAACAAAAGAGAAAGAATCTCATAGATACAGAGAACATTTTGATGGTTGCCAGATGGGAGGGGGCTAGGGGTGGCTTAAAAAGGTTAAGGGACTGAGAAGTACAAATTGGTTGTTACCAACCAATGGAGATGTAGGGTATAGGGGATGTAGTCATGAGGATGTAGGGTATAAGAATATAGTCGATAATATTTTAGTAACTATGTATGGTGTCAGATGGGTACTAGATTTATTTGGGTGATAGGTGGAAGGGGAGTTGGGGACAGGGTGAAAAAGGTGAAGGGATTAAGAAATACAAATTGGTATTATAAAACAGTCATGGGGATGTAAAATAAAGCATAAGGAAAATAATCACTAATATAGTAATAACTATGTATAGTGCCAGGTGGTACTAGTCAGGAGATCACTAAGTAAATTATATACATTTCTAAGCATATGCTGTGCACAAGTATGCTGAAATTAATATAAAATAAATAAAATGCAAAAAAGAAAAAAGGCAAAATGAAATAATGGTGAGAATAAAATGAGAATTGGACTTTAAATCAGATAGCATATTCTTCTTTATGTATTATTTTGATTCCATGTCCATGGGATCCTCCATGGAATTGTGGAAAAACTAAGGTATTTATTATAAGAAAATGCTTACACTCTAAAATTGTGCCCCTCCCCCCAATCATACCTGTGACATTCTAGGTGAGAAGAGATACATTACATAGAAAAGAAAATCATTATCTTACACTCTGAATTTAGGTTAATAGCTATTATTGGATAGACACTGTTGGTACATTTGGTTGAGGTACCGTTTTTCCCCGAAAATAAGACCTAGCCAGACAATTAGCTGTAATGCAACTTTTGGAGCAAAAGTTAATATAAGATCCCGTCTTATTTTACTGTATGACCGGGTCTTAATATAATATAATATAATATAATATAATATAATATAATATAATATAATATAATATAATATAATATAATATAATATAATATAATATAATATAATAAAATATTCAGTCTTATTTTACTATAAGACTGGGTCTTATATTAATTGTCGGGCTAGGTCTTATTTTCGGGGAAACAGGATATGTGTTATTTTTATGTGTAATGGATGTCTTTTGACATTTTGAGAAGTTTAAAGCCTTAAAAGTTGCCCATAGGCTATATTGCTTGATACAGTTTTGGTCAAATGTATTATCCAGAGTAGTTTTCTACTGGGAAACTTTCAGCATGGAGTTAAAGACCCTTGTGCTTTAGATGTTCATTCTCAAACATCCATTGCTACTTTTAGGAAGTTCAGTAAATACGACTTTGGGAACTTAATCTCAATAAAGAAAGATCATGTCTTCAAAGTTCAGAAGTGCCATCATTTTGACCTTTGTCACATAGCAGGAAATGAAGAGTAGCACCATGTCCTTTGTTTTTCTCTTCCCTCTCCACGTTTCTAAGTTCTTGACCCCTCTGTCTTTTTCTATACAAGATAAATGACCTTATTTTCTCTCTCTAATCTCCCCAATAAAGGCACTGAACCCAACTTCTTGGGGTTAATTATCTGATCCTCTTTGGCCATCTTTCTACTCAAATCTTTTGTGCTCTTAGAATTTCCTCTGTTTGTTTTGTTGCTTGCCCATTAAGTGGGGCCCTAGCTGGGCAAACGTCAGGCAAACAAAGTTATATATATATATATAAGATGTTTTGCTATATATATACCATGTTTCCTCCAAAATAAGACCTAGCCAGACAATCAGCTCTAATGTGTCTTTTGGAGCAAAAATTAATATAAGACTGGGTCTTATATATGACCCAGTCTTTTATATTATTATATTATATTAATTATATTACATTATTTATTATGTAATTATAAGACCAGGTATTATATTATAGTAAAATAAGACCCAGTCTTATATTAATTTTTGCTCCAAAAGACACATTAGAGATGATTGTCGGGCTAGGTCTTATTTATCATAGTTTGCTAAAGAAAAATATCCATTTCAATTTCAGCCTAAAATAAGATTTATCCTACCCCCAAACAAAACTCTTGGGAGCGTCTGTCCAAAGGCTGAGCCAAACGATTTTTTGGAGAGATATATTACTTACCAAGTTCTCGATTGACTACCTAGGAGAGTATTAGAAAATGCAATAATACATGCACACATATGTTTGTTTGCATTTGAGACAGCGATTTTTAATATTTTGTTTTAAAAATATGCAGGAAATTAATTCTTTATGTCAATACAACTAAGAGGAAAAAATGGAATTTCAGAACAAAGGGAAAGTGCATCCTTGTTTAGTTTATCACATTTCCACATTCCCAATATTCATAAAGCAAGAATTTCATACCATAGCACAGAGGAGTCTTGAATGGTAGCTCAAGATATTTGAACTATGTATAGTTTACCTTGAAGGGCTTTTTAATAAGAATTTAAAAAATTAAATAATTAGTTAAAATGCCCCAAATCTAATATTTTGAAAAAGACATATTTTTAAAATAAAGGTTTGCTTGATATTATTTATATCAATTTCAGTAGAGATTCATTAAAAGTCTAAGGTACTCAACACCACTGAGTTTCCTATCCATTTCTCAGTTCTAAAAAATGTAAAAGAAATGGATTAAGGTTTAATAGTCGCTTGACTAGGTGAGTCTGATAATTTCTAGGTGAATCAAGGAAGTCAAATTTATTTAATGTAAAAATCCTGGGTTGATATTCAGGTTTATCCATACTACATGTCCAGTATTCACCATTCTGGCTCTAATTAACTATGCCCTTCTTCTTCCAACTGGTTCTCCTCAGCAGTCTTTCTCCTTCCAACCACAGAATTATCAGCAACCACTTAAAAGGTCAGGTTGCACAGAACTATAAGGAAAGTAATCAGACTTCATTACTGATAATTTCTCCCAGGGCACAAAACCATGGAACTTTCAGCTTTTGGGCCTAACCCAGGGGCATCATCATCATCATCATCATCATCATCATCATCATCATAATACAGACTAAAAAGTATATTGATGTATCTTCTATAGACACTTTTTGAGAAAATATAACCTTAAAAATATTTATACATGGAGGCACAAGAGTACAGGTAACTCAAATAAATGAAATAAATGGTGTTCTAAAATAGAATTGATAGTCTTTGTGGCTTTTCATTGTGACAAATTAATAATCCATAGATTTCTTTTTTCAGCTGGGCGTAAGGAAACTGGTGTCAGTTTTGATAAAGTTCAATCTCATAAGTAGAAATCAACTATCTTTCTCTTATAATTGATTTTTGTGGTAAACTATGAACTCCTTAGTGTACTTAACACCAGGAAAAGTTCTTAGTTTTTACTAGGTATCAAGAATTGTGGAAGATGGGAAACTGACTCTGAGAAAGTAGCATCTTTAGTAAGAATAAGGCATTTGTAGGTCATAGCATATTTCTAGATTCCAATGATTCAGGCAAATATTTTTGCTAAGATGTTTGATATCAGGTTATTTCTTCAGGGAGTCATGTTTTTTAATGTCAGTCTTTATTATTCAAAGGAAAAGGAGACATTGAAAATAGATGAGGAACCATATTTTTATCTAATGAATCACATTCTAAAAAGTGACAAGCAAGCATAGTAAAGACAAAGATTTCCTAGAGTTAAAATTACTAGCTATTTGCATAATCCCAACATCCGTCTGTTAAAACAATATGTACCCACGTATATTTTTTTTCTTTCAAAAAAGAACAGCAGGCAAAATAGCCACAAAATTAAAATGCATAGATTTGAGAAAAAGTTATATAGGATGAAGTTTATTTATGCTGAAGAAATCTCAAATTTACTTTTTCTTTATTCAAAGTTGGAATATAGAACTACTTCTTAGTTTTATGCCAACTTTTGAATAAATGAGTCATAAGAGGTAAAGCTATTGGTTGATAACAGAAAATATAATAACGGTACTCACATTTTGACATTTCTATTGCACCTTTCACCTTGAGAAAATTCAAGGCAATTAATCTGAAAGTCATTTCTATACCCTTAGGAACGGTAAGCCCCAGTTATCTTCTACGTTATCTCAAAGCATAAGCAGAGCATCTACAGCCTGTCAGCCTGTCAACCGACTTTGCTGGAATTTGCTGTCAAAAGGTCTCCATGGCCTGGTGAATGTATATGATCCTTTAACTAATGGCCAGTTTTGTAAAAAAGAAGTAAATACTGTCTTTTGTGACAACATACATGGGTCTTGATGGCATTATGCTAAGTAAAGTAAGTCAGATAGAGACAAATACTGCATGTTCTCACTTATATGTGGAATCTAACAAAGCCCAACTCATAGAAACAGAATAGAATGGTGGTTGCCAGGGGTGGGGGAAATAAGGAGATGTTGGTCAAGGGTACAAACTTCTACCTACAAAATGAATAAGTTCGGGGTATCTCATGTATAGCATGGGGACTATAATTAACAATGCTGCATTATATAGCTGAAAGTTGTTGAGAGTCAATCTTAAAAGTTCCCACCACACACACAAAAAAGGTAATTATATGACCTTATTGTGGTAATCATTTCACAGTACGTATGTATATACAATCATCCTGCTGTACACCTTAAGCTAACATGTTAAATGTCAATAATATCTCGATAAATTATATATATATATATATATATATATATATATATTCACACACACAGATTATGCTAGTTGAAATAAAATGATGGCCACTTGATCATAAAAGCCAATGTCACTACATACCCAGCAATGAACCATACAAATTCTCTGCCTTTATACCTCAGGGCGAGGCATGCCTGGCCATTAAGCAGTTAATCTGTCAATCAAATAGAATATTAGTTATCTTAAAGTTTTAAGGGTTCTTCTATGTTAGAGACTCCAAATTCCTATCAAGTACGGGACTTTTACAAAATGTCTGTTGTTTTAATCCTGTCTTAATATCCTCAGTAGATGGTCAATTCTAATTATCAGGTGAACATCTGCTATTGTCTATACTTTAATCAGTAGTCTCTTATTTTTGATATTGCAAAAGACATAGAAAGTGTTGGCCCTTGCTTTCTATGCTGTTACAGCTGGTAAACAACACATCAATAATAAAAGTACTATGCTGGAATATCGTATCACAGCACAGTGGGAACACAAGGGATGGGATTGGCCGATCTACCTAGATGAGAGTATCAGAAAACACTTCATCAACATGAACTACTTGAATGAAATATGAAGCAAAAAAATCAAGTTATAAATTTGTATTTACAGTATTATCTCAGTTAAGAAAAAAAATGAACAGAAAAAATAAAGAGGCCAATGTGTTAAATATGGTGTCTTGGCACACTGGGATGATGGTTGATTTTTTTTTTTTATAGTCAAGGGAGCATGTAATACTTTTATGTTCGCAGGGAAAAAGTCAAATCACCAACAAAATATGTGACCTCTGGAATAAAACACACTGAGTCTGCTTCAGGAAGAAGAGAAATATTTTCATAATCGCCCCACTCTTATTTTAATTAACCAGCATCAGTAAAGACTCTTTTCAAAAAGAGAAGATAGAAAGAATACTACTAAATGGATCTAACCCAGAGACAATCTTAACAATTGTACTACTGCTACAACAGTCAGATAACATTCACCGTAACATTCACCGTATCACAACTGAGTGCATATCAGCTTCTAAAGTATAGCATGCAGGCACGTGAAACTGTACTTGCATTAACACACTATCTATAAAATGAATTTGAAAGACTTTTCTGAGTTGTTCTGAAAAAAAAAAGGCAGCCTCCCACAGCTGGCTCCTCTATTTTTGGCTTCTCCTATCCCTGTTTTCATGGCAGCTGAGAAATATTAATGTGAGAAAAGTGTCTTGTATTTTAGTCTTTAGAAAATAACTCAATAGAAAACCCTGCAACTTCAGCAGTAGGGTTAGAGTCCCAGGATCAGACTGTAGAAGTGCATTACTGGAACAACCTGAAGGAAAGAGAATGTTACATAAAATAATATGTTCAACTTACATGTGACATTCCCAAAGCGTATGCTGTTTACATATAATGCTTAAGAAACATATTTCACCAAAAGTTAGTATGTCCCCTCAGAATAATTACATACAATTGGTGTGTAATCAATTGCATACATAGAAAAGGCAAAGCAAAAAAAAGTTTTCTTTAATCCACCACCAATCAACAGAAACGAATGTTTAACAGATCTATTTGATAATAGGGGAAACATGCAACTTTATGAGAGGCTTTCCTTCTGACCCTTCCTTTTAACTCTTCATATCTATAAAATGAAATGCTTCCAAACATTACTCTTTTTTTTTTTTTTTTTAATTAATTTTATTGGGGTGACAATTGTTAGTAAATTTACATAGATTTCAGGTGTACAATTCTGTATTACATCGTCTATAAATCCCATTGTGTGTTCAAATATATGGTGATGGAAGGAGAACTGACTCTGGGTGGTGAACACACAAACATTACTCTTGAAAAACTATGAGTCACATTTGATCCAGCAAATTGTGTGTGTGTGTGTATACACACACACACAGAATTGTTGCCATAGATCCAAACCACCTTTGAAGAGTAATGACAAGTTACTTCAGTTTTATTGACTCAATCAGATCATATGGTGAGTCATTTCCAGACATATCGATAAACTCATTGATTCCTCTCATTCTTATAGTCACTGGACTATAGAAAAAAGGATCAGTAGCCATTTGACCTTTATTGTGTATTAAACAAACACCAGATGGCAAGGATTCATTCAGGAAATCCATTCTTTCTTCTTCATAGTCATGTTCACACTGTTGCTTCCCACTGAGCCTTTATCTCTGTTTGTCATGGTGCCAGAGCTGCCTGCATAGCACCTTTCATGCATCACAGCTTTCAAATCTTGTCCCATTAGTTTCATTTTGTTTCCATCATAAATAATCTCCACTTTCTCATACACTCTTTCATTATCTAATAATGGGCTGGGTCATTAGACAAAGGAGCCAAGTATTAAAGGGTTAGTGAGTACAATTTGTCCACTTGGTTTCTGGCCAGTGTGAGAACTATTTATTAAACAAATAAATTTATGTAACTAAAAAAAGAGACGTAAAGGATGAAAACATCCCCAGCCTGCTAACACATTTTCAGGAGCACAAGACATAAAAAAGTGAGGACATTTGAATCTCAAATTGGAAACTTTAAAATACTGTCCCGTGAGTGTAACTTAATTCAACCCAATTATCTCAAGAAACACACAAAAGCAAATACCCTATCCTCTGTAAAATTCCATCACAATTCCTCTCCTTGGCCATTCCATAGACTCATTTGGACGTCAGCCAGCCATCTAGAAGTGCTGAAATGCTGGTAAGCATTTACAAGCCAAGTGACTCCATTCTTTGAGTGTTATCCTATGACTAAATTTCACAGAGTCCAAGAAGGAAGACTTGTCTTTTTGAAGAATATTGTATACAGACAAAATAAGAAAGCTGGACATTATGGGAGATTTATTGCCAACATTGTGAAGTTTAGTACAAACAAGAAGCATTCCCTGGGTCTCAGCAGAGTGGTTCTTCCATGTTCACAGGAAGTTAAATATTGAGCAAATAAAATATTCTAACAGCTAGAATTAGATTCTTCCATTATTTAAGGAAAAGTTAAGAACTTTTGAATGTAGTGTGTAGGATGCTGTGAATATGTCAGCACTGAGTTAAATCATCCCAGCCTATTATTCCCACAGGCAGGCCAATTATCAGTGGATAATTGGACTGATAATGAGCATTCTGACTGGTCTAGAGGTCCCTCGCAGAGTACATCATCCCCTTCGCTTATAAGGCTGTCCTCTGTGCCAAGAATGGCAAAAGATATAAATAAGGATTTTAAAAAGGATGTAGAATTTTTGAGAAAAATCAGTTTATATTGATTGAAAATAAGGTGTTGCGTGATAAACACTTTTTTTTTAATAAAGATGTAAAGATACAAGCTGTTTGGTAAAACAGTATACATAACACAATTCTCTCTTTTATTTTTGTAAAATATTCCTATTATATGAAAGTATTTTAACTATATTTAGAAAAATAGGGAAGATAAGGAAAAAAGACCCACTCATGAGCTCATTTCCCTAATAGAGTGAACTTAATAATTTTGGAGTTTGAAATGCATATTTAATACAAAGTTAGTTGTAGCATTTGGGTAAGCAATTATTCTATTCTTTACTTTTATATGTTGACAGAAAACTCATATTAAGCCTTGCCTATGTCAACATATTTAACTAAATATTTTCTGCCTAGAATGCTCTTTTCTGTCCTCTTTCACCAGATAACTTCTATTTATTCTTTGATTTCAGCTTAATTTTCACTTCTATAGCGGCAGTTTTTCTCTGACTTCCCAAAGCTGAATTCTTATTATGCCCTCTTACGGGTTGCCTCTTTCTAGTTCTTATCATCTTATGTGATGGTTTGATTAATGTTCATCTCTTCCAGTCAACAGTAATCCCCATGAGGGCTAAGTGATTCTTTTGCTTAGTATTATATCGAGAATAGCATGTGGTACATAATAAGCGCTCAATAAATAATCATTGAATGAATGACGGCATGAATGAATTTAAACATTTTCTAAATAGCTAGAGATGGTGAGTGAGATCTGAAGAAAGAATTGAAAATGGTTTGTGTACTGATTTCCAAATAAGAATAAATACAACTAAGGTCAGTATCTTCTCTGATAATCCCGCCACTTTAGCACTTTACACTTTTATGCCATCAGCCCACTAACACTACTCAAAAAGGAAATAACTGAAGAACTCTGTGTGAATGACTAAATGATAAGGAAAAATAAAAACAGGAAGACAAAAAGAATCTGCTGAAAGCTCCCAGTAGAAATTGTCAATAATTAATTGTTTACTCTCTACATGGTTTTCCTTTGAATGGAAGGAACATTTCTTCATAGTTTTCAGAATGGTTCTGGCTTCATATGTAACTTCTCATCTGAAAGGTTATACATCTGAAAAATAAATCAAAAGCATCTCGTCATATACTGCTTGATTCCATTGAGTTCAAACTACAGAATAAAACACAATCAATCTGAACCTTATATCATAACCCTTGCCTCACATAGCAGTTCAAATTTCCTTTAAACTCTATTCAATTTCCTGGCAAAACTTGTTTTGTGTTTGTTTCAGTTTTGTCTCAATTGCCAATACCTCCTGAAATCCCTCCCCTCCCCACCTTTTCTTTTTTTTTTAAAAGAACTAACAATTTATTATTGTCTTTTGTTATATAAATTGTAAACCCAATTGTAAATCCATATGAAAATACATTGTATGTTTCTTTATCTCTATATTTTATAGTTTTATGTTTTATGGCAATGTGTTTAAAATTCTTGAAAAATTAAATAACTTTGTTGACTTCTTTTCATCAGAGTATTTCATTAGACAACTCAGCCACACTATTTCATTTTTTTATTACTATAAACTTTGTCTCTTAGTGCAATTTTAGATTCACAGCAAAACTGAGCAGAAAGTACAGAGAGTACTTATATACTCCCTGTCCTCATCCATGTACAATCTCCCCCACTATCACCATCCCAAACCACAGTATCACATTTGTTACCATTAGGGAACCAACGTTGACACACCATTATCACCCAAAGTCCATACTTATATTAGGGCTCACTCAGGGTATGGTAAAAATATATGGGTTTTGACAAATATATAATGACATGCATTCAGCATTGTACCATCATAATGAATAGTTTTATTGCCCTATAAATCCTCTGCTCTCCACTTATTCATCCCTCCCTCCTGACCAATTCCTGGCAACCACAGACTTTTTTTTTTAATCGTCTCCATAGTTTTACCTTTTTCAGAATGTAAACCTGCTATAAACATCTGTGTGTAGGTTTTATGTGGACATAAGTTTTCATTAATATGGGTGAATACCAAGGAGTGCAACTGCTGAATAATATAGTAAGAGTATGTATAGGTTAGTAAGAAATTGACAAACTGTATGACAAAGAGGCTGTACCATTTTTATTCTCATCAGCAATAAATGTGAATTCCAGTAGCTTCACATACTTGCTGGTCTTTGGTATTTCCAATGTTTTGGATGTTGGCCATTATAATAATAGGTGTGTAGTGGTATCTCATTGTTTTAATTTGCAATTACCTAATGACATATAATGTTGAACATCTTTTCATATGCTTACTTGCATGCTGTGTATCTTATTTAGTCAAAGTTTTGTTCAGGTCTTTTGCACATGTTTTATTTAATTAGGATGTTCATTTTCTTATTGCTGAGTTTTAAGAGTTTTTTGTGTATTTTGGGTAACAATCCATTATCAACTGTATCTCTTGTAAACATTTTCTCCCAGTCCTTGGCTTGTCTTTTCATTCTCTTCACACTGTCTAACACAACAGAAGTTTTTCATTTTAATCAAGTCCAGCTAATCAATTGTCTTTTTTTAATTTTATTTTTTTATGGATTGTGCCTTCCATGTTGTATCAAAAAGTCACTGCCATATGCAAGGTCACCTAGGTGTTCTCTTATGTTATATTCTAAAAGTTTTATAATTTTGTATTTTACATTTAGGTTTGTGATCCATTTAGAGTTAATTTTTGTATACAGTATGGGTCTGTGTCTACATTCATTTTTTTTGTATGTGGATGTCCATCCTTTTGTATGTCCAGTTGTTCCAGTATCATTGGTTGAAATACTATCTTTTCTCCATTGTATTATTGCCTTTATTCCTTTTGTCCAAGATCAGTTAACTATACTTACATGGATCTATTTCTGGGTCTCTGTTCTGTTCTTTATTTGTCTGTCCTTTCACAAATATCACACGGTCTGCACAACTGCAGCTGTACAGTAAGTCTTCAGTCACATAGTGTCAATCTTCTGACTTTGTGCTTCTTCAATATTGGGTTGCTTATTCTTGGTCTTTTGCCTCTCCATATATACTGTAGAATCAGTTTGTTTATATCCACAAAAAAACTTCCTGGAATTTTGACTGGGGTCACATTGAATCTATATATCAAGTTGGGAAGAACTGGCATTTTGACAATATTGAGTCTTATTATACATGAACATAGAATATCTCATTTATTTAGTTCTTTGGTTCTGTTCATCAAAATTTTGTGGCTTTCCATATTTTGTTTGCTTTATACCTAAGTATTTAATTTTGGAGGTTGCTAATGTAAATAACATTGTGTTTTTTATTCAAATTCTTCTTGTTTATTGCTGTTATATAGGAAATCTATTGACTTTTATATATTAACCTTGAATTCTGTAACCTTGTTATAATTGGTTACTAATTTCAGGAGCTTTTTGTTGATTCTTTTGGATTTTCTACAGAGATGATCACGTCATCTGTAAACAAAGACAGTTTTATTCTATTTATTCTCTTAATTTTTGTTTAAGAAAGTCTTTATTTCTCCTTCACTTCTGAAGTATAATTTCACAAGATCCAGAATTCTGTTTAGTTGCTTTTTACTCTCAACACTAAATATTTCACTTCACTCTCTTCTTACTTGCATGGTTTCTGAGGAGAAGCAGGATGTTATCTTTGTTCCTCCATAGGTAATGTACCCCCCTTCTCCCCAGCTTCTTTCAGGGTTCTTAGATTTTCTTAATTTGAATATGATATGTCTAGGTGCAGGATTTTTGATATTTATCCTGCTTAGTGTCCTCTGGGCTTCCTGGATCTATGATTTAGTGTGGGATGTTAATTCAGGGAAATTTTCCATTATTGTTTCCAATGGCATTGCCATTATATATATATATATATATATATATATATATATATATATATATATATATATATATATATATATGCTACATATTTTATTGTCTCACAGTTTTGGATATTTTGCCCATATTTTTTTGCCTTTTTCTCTTTTCTTTTCAGTTTTAAAAATTTCCATTGTCATATCTTGAAGCACAGAGATTCTTTCCTCTGCTGATTCCAGTCTATTGATAAGCCCACCAAGGCATTCTGTATTTCAGTTACATTGTTTTTGACTTCTAGCATTATTTCTTTATTCTTAGATATTTCATTTCTCTGCTTACATTATCTATCTAATATTGCATGTATTCTACTTTTTCCATTAAAACCCTTAGCATATTAATCATAGTTTTTAAAAATTTCTGTTCTGATAATTCCAAAATTCCTACCATATTTGACTCTACTTCTGATGCTTGTTCAGTCTACTCAAACAAAGGATATTTTAGGATCCTGAAAGTAAAAATATAAATTGTGCAATAAAATTAAAGACAAAGTTAGACAGACTGGTCTATTCTCTCATTTATCTTCACATGTAGAGTAAAAACGTGGAAGCTTTTTGTCACCTCTGTATTGACTACTAGTTTTAAAACTGTTTACTCATCAGGGTGAATGATTTTAACTATTCTTATATCCTTTTTTGCTTGATGTTATATTTTTAATAACATTAATTATTTGGGGGTTCTTTTGTCTATTTCACATGAATTAAGTAGCATATTTTGTTAAGCAACTTTGTATTTATAACATTTTCAGATTGTAAAAAAATCATAAAGATAGTAGTGATTTCCCATAAACTCTGTACCAGTTACCCCTAATATTAATATCTTATGTTAATATAGTACATTTGCTACAATTAATGAACCAATATTGACAAACTATTTTTAACTGGAGCTCATACTTAATTCAGATTTCCTCAGTTTTTATCCAATGTCTTTTTTTGGTTATTGTTTCAGAATTCCATCCAAGATACCACATCACATTTATTTGTCAAGACCCTTAGGCGACTCTTTATTTTGTCAGGTATCAGAATTCCATTGTTTTTGATGATCTTGACACTTTCGAGAAGTACTAATTCAATATTTTGTAAAACGCTCCTCTATTGGGATTTGTGTGATGTACTCATTAAGAGACTGGGGTTGAGCATTTTGGGAAGAACATAGAAGTGAAGTGCCATTATCCTCACATCAAATCAATGGTACATACTATCAGTACATGCTATCCACATGGCATCACTGTTGATGTTGACCTTGATCATCTGACTGAGGTAATGTTTCTCAGGTTTCTCCACTGTAATTTTTTTCACCTTTTCCATACCTGTGCGTTTTGGAAGGGAGGCACTATCCATAGCCCTCACTTAAGGACGGGAGAAATTTTTCATTTCTTTGAGGAAAAAGTTAACTACGCAAATTATGTAGAATTCTTCTAGAAGAGTTTTTGTCCCTTCTCCCTCATTTATTTATTTAGTCATTGTTTATATCAATATGGACTTACGGGTATTTATTATATACTTTGCTTAAAGTCCAATATTACCTTATTTATTTCTCTGCTTATGCTTCTATTCCTATATACCAAGCATTCTTTCAAATGGATCCTGTATCTGCTTTAAAATACTCCCATCGGTGTGAGTGTGTATGTGTACACGCACGTAGCATTTCTCTATTTTCTGGTGCTATAAGTTGAGCCAGGCTAATGTGTATTTCCCACCCCATACCTGAAATCCGTCATTTCTCTATGGATTTCTAGCATATTCTTTTGATTCTTTACCCTAGAGTTTGCATCACTCTGATTACTTTAGCCATCTGTTCTTCCATGCTGTCTACTTTTTCCATTAGCACCCTGAACATATTTATCATAGTTATTTTAAATTTCTTGTCTCATAATTCCAACACCTGTGTGTGTCTAGTCTGATGCTTGTTTTGTCTTCAGACTGTGTTTTTCTCTTGTCTTTTAGCATGCCTTGTAATTTTTTGTTGAAAGCCAGATATAATGTATCAGGTAATAGAAACTGACGTAAGTAGGTCTTTAGTGTAAGGTCTTATGTTAATGTTGTTAATGCGGCTAGGAGTAGGGCTGTGTTCAACATTGGCTGGAGCTGTAAGTGCCAGAGACTTCAAATTCCTTTCACATTCTTTGTTTTTTGGTGTTTGACTTTCCTAAAAACACTCTTTTTTAGATAAAGTCTGTCTTGCAGCTCTTTGAGCTATGATGGTATTATACTGTATCCTTGTTGATGTGATAATAGGGGATGGGAGAAAAAAATATTCTACGATATTATGATTAAATCCCTATCTTTTAGTGGACATGGGCGCCTGACCTGTCACCATCACAAGTTATACTTATTAGACATTCTTCCACTTAGGTGTAACAGGAAAGCTACAGAAGGCTGGAAGAAGGAGAATGCCCTGCCCCTGAAGTAGCTAAGGCTCTGAGAAAGTCTTTCCCCTGAAGAGTAGCCCTTCATCATGCAAACACTCGGAGTATTTCACAATGGCTGATTTCCCCCCTCCCCTATAAGAGCCAGGAGGGGATATTTCTTGGCTCTTCAATTTGAGAATCTGGTACATTTCTCAGAGGTAAAATCCAAGAAAGTGTAGGAGCCCCCTTAATATTGCAGGCTCCAGAAGTCCCTCACGTGTATGCTACTTCATACTCAACCTCTAACAATTCACTAAAATTATCATTTAAGTGTTTCCAGCATGCATGGCTCTAGTGGCTTCTTCTTGAAAAAAGGAGAAAGAGACTGTGACTCCACGTCTACCTATCTTTCTCAACTTCAGGGTGGCAGTTTGCTATGCCACCTCACTTCTCTGATAAGTCTGTGAAAAGTCACTCATTTTCAGTTTGTTCAGCATTTTTCTGGTTGTGAAAATGAGAATGACAACTTCCAAGCTTTTTACATGTCAGAGATGGAATCCGAGGTTTGATTTATTTTTACTTTAAATCACTAGTGCTAGATTATTTGGCCTTAATATCTCCAAAACTAAATAGGCAAGTCTATGTTGGTCTCGTAAACACAAACATTCACCAATGGGCTTGCCTCTCCTAAAACTACAGAGAAAACCCATCTGCCAGAGGAATTTTAGCCCTGGATTCATTCTTAAGACTCTGGAAACCCCCAACATGTGAAAATATAAAATTGATATCATCCTCCAAGTTTTTATTTCACTGCTTTAAAAAGTAGTGAAATATATGCCACAATATGTCTCATTCTAAAGGTTGAAAATTTTATGCTATGACTATAATGACATCATTCTGCCTCCCACAGAAGGCTTTTGCTTGGAGAGTTCAGCAAGAGAACAAAATTAACAGGAAACGTCACTTTCACACACACAGATGGAAAAATTTTAACATCTCCTGAATTCTGTGACAGTCTCCTTGATGGGAAGGTATATATGTCACCATAACGTACCAACGATGTGCAAACACGTCTTATGAGCAGGTGTTAAACTGAGGTCACTGCTAGAGAACGGAAGTTTTGGCAGCAATGAGAACAAAAGACTCCTCCTAGGTGTAGTTTCAACCTAAGAAAAAGAATCATGGCAAGAAATGTTCCAGGCACCATAGAACTTCTGGATGCTTTGGTGACAATGTACAGAGGAGGCCTTCTATTACTGCTAGTCAGCTTTCATAGATCGTACACATATCCTACTTCTTACTTAAGAATTTTGCAAAATAAAATAAAAATTCTCTACTGATTAAATAATGTTTTAATAGTTCCAAAATTAGAAAAAAATATGTTACCCTTGCCCTCTTTGAGGCTTGATTTCAGAATAGTGAATTATGAAAACAGTACAGAACTATTTAGCCAATTCATTTTGTTCAAAAGCTCCCTACACACTCCCTAAATGGTCTTCACCTTAAAAATATATTCCATGTTGCCGATATACTGAGACTAATAAAAAACAGGCAAAAGCATAAATTACCAATTCTATATCTAGGGAGAATATTGTGAATTTTCTATATATAGGATAGAGGAAACATTCTTTCTTTGCCATTTGTAATCCTAAGAAAGTTTTCTCTCTGAATTTTCACAGTACTATAGAGTGAGGTATTTTTATGTTTGTGGAAATATAAGACAAATGGTATTTATTAAATATTATAGTGGAAAAAAGCAATATTCTTGATTAGTACATGGGAGAGGTATATAGGGGTATTGACTATTAATAGCTTATACACCATAGTTATTGTTCAAACAATTGAATATGAAATCAAAATATTGCCCTGATCCAATCTCTTTCTTCCCAATGCCACCACACACAGGCATATGCACATATACACCACACACACACAAATATATAAATGAACATATAAATATCCTCTTCTAGTACTCTACTCCTTTAATTCGCCCTTCTCTACTGCCTTTGCAGAGTGTTCCTTTCTCCTGTCTCCTTCCTTCAGACTATGAAATTCTTTTCCTCAATTCTACTTGCTTTTCAAGCTATAGTTCTATCTTCTTCCTTTGCAACTCTTTTGTTATACCCTTAACATTTGAAACTGTGGAAAATTTGTTACTATTAAATAATCAAGTACATATCAAATCCAGAGAATAATGGGCAAAAGTTTTTTACTTTTCCCCTTTAATGGAATCTCCTTCTTCTTCTTCTTCCAAGGAGAGACATGAGAAAAGCCTCTTTTCTCACAGTTTCCTTTTATGGTGCCATGCCTCCACGATGCCCTCTATGCCCAGGATCCTTTATCTTCTTTTCTTAAATTTCATCTCAAACTGTTAATCTATTCCATCTAGTTGTCTCTTTATGGAAATGTGTGTGTGAGTGTGTGTGTGTGTGTGTGTGTGTGTGTGTGTGTGGCAGTGGTGAATGAAGTTTCAAGACTTCAGAGTATTTTGAAGGATCCTGAGCGTGAGGGTGAAAAAGAGTTAACTATCTAGCAGTATTCAGTAACTCCAAACCACGTCATCAGTCAGACTCAAGTGTGCCTTTTGGGGCTTCCTCTTCCTCCTACTTACCTTAGTAGCATTTGAACCTTCTCATTAACAATTTTTCATTTTAATTGGCCTCTGGAACAAAATTCCCATTGGTTTCCATCACATAACTTTAAAAATTCCTCTTCACTGTCCTTCATGGAGCTTCTTCCTAAAGAAAGGGGACTTATTCCCTAAATATAGGCATTGCTGAAGCTATGTTTTTGGCTTTCATCTCACTTTGAATATATCCTGTGGGTCATCATACCTCCTCTGATTCATCTGTATGTGGATGATGTTCAAACTGGTACTGAGGCGGTAACGTCTAAACTGGGTCTTGACGGATGACTGGAAATTTGTTAGGTGGACGATGGGAGAAAAACCAGTTCAGAAAAATGGTACTGCATATACAAAAATACAGAGAGATAAATCAGGATCACAAATTCAGGACTGTCCACAGTGCACTAAAAGAAACATTTTTTTTCATGTCGTGTGAATAAGTAAAGTGAATAATTATCTCATGTGATTTACACTCTCAGGGATTATTTCTAGTTTCTTTTAATAATATTTATTCCTATATAAATTTGATTGATATATTTAGCTGCCTCTAAAGCTTAGACAGAAGTAAGGTCTGTTATTAAAATACAAACTAACCATTATCCTCTGTGTTAATCTCTTCAAATGAGTCCATTTCTGTCAAACAAACAAAAAATAAATAATTTTCTAATAAGAGAGCCTAGAAGCCATGGTTTTCTCTATTTCTGTCCTCATATTCCAGTCTTACTCTTTCATGTTTCACCTTTTTAATATCTCTCATATCTAGAAGACTCCACAAAAATCCCAAAAGACACAAAAGTAGAAGTGAACATATTAAAAGAAATGTTATGTTCTTAAGAAATGTTATGTTCTTGGGAAGACTTAACATCATAAATATGTCAACACAATAAAAATATCAGTTCTTTTAATCCTTAAACTTAAACAGAGTTCTGTTGGAAAACAAAAACAAAAACACAAAATAGTAGTATTAACTCTGAAATAAAGGTAACTCTGAAAAAGAGAAGAGAGTAACCTCTCCCTAGAAGTTATTGGCACATATTATAAAGATTCGATATTTAAAACAGTATGGAATCCATGCATGAAGAGAGAGGTAACATAACACAAAAAAGAGGAACTACTGTGTTTCCCCCAAAATAAGACCTAGTCAGACCTTCAGCTCTAATGCGTCTTTTGGAGAAAAAAATTAATATAAGACCTGGTATTGTTATGGTGATGTGATGTAACGTGATGTGATGTGATGTGATGTGATATTATACCCAGTCTTATATTAAAATAAGACCGGGTCTTATAATTTTTGCTCCAAAAGACACATTAGAGCTGATGGTTTGGCTAGATCTTATTTTCGGGGAAACACGATATTTACAGTACCTTTAAAACACAAGAATTTGACTGTGTATCCTTAGTTGGATATATTCTGATGTCTGAAAAAACGAAACTTGAAAAAATAACTAATTATATAGTTTGAGGATTGATACTGTAGGGTAGTACTGTTATCCTGCTATTGTGAGACTGTTGTCTTTTAGTGGGAGAAAAGGCAAATGAGGATTTACATAATCACCACTGAAAACAAGTCTTGGCATGAGAAAAACATGAAGCAAATGCACAATCCATAAGGTTAGGTAAAAACTGTATGTGCCTGAATTTGAATTGGAACTCACAATAAATAAAAAATATGAACTCACAATAAAGCTTTTCTTTAAAAAATACACATTTCTTAGTCTTGTCTTCTGAAACTGTGTAAAAACAATGACTGACTGTGCAGCAATGAGCATCCGTAGCAACCATTTGTGATCGCTATCATTTCCCAATACAAGTAATAAAGTCTTCTTGGAGGATGGGGGATTCTGAGTGCTGTGAGGAAACTTAAAACATGATGCTGGGACATCTTGCCATTTAAGAAAGTTAGAAAGCTCTCAAATATGCAGAAGTCAACTTAATGAAGCTTCCAATTGGGCAAAGATAAAACAATTTTAACATCAATAAGAATAATTACAATAGATTGAAATACTAATACATATTTCAATATGTTAGTTTATAATAATTGTTTTAAAATAAGAAACTCATTGGTAACTATGAAAAAGATTAGAACCAACTTATAGTTTTGAGAACTAGGACATAAAGGCAATAGACATTTATCCTGCATTTCCTATATGAACTATATATGTTAAGGTAATCAAATAATTGATAGGAAGTTTCTACTTATAGTAGCATTTCAATTAAGAAATGTAAGTGAATGGCTGAATTAGAACATCATCATTTTGCAATAGCTGTTATAACACACAATAAAAGAGTCAAGCAAACATTATGTGCTCCCTGATAGTACCCACACATCCTATAAGCAACTCTTCCTGAAAAAAAACAAAATCTAAATCTGATCAAGCTTTTAAATTTAAATACAATTTCTGGGAAATATAAGAGACAGGAAAACATTGTAAATATTACCATGAGTGTATAATCAGAAAACATTCTCTCTCTTTCTTGAAAAAAATAAATGTCAATATTGCACAATCGGTAACCACAAAATTGCCACTGGAATATGAAAGTCAGTTTGGGGAATATAATCAATAATGTTGTAAAGATTTTGTAGGATATCCGATGGATACCTGTCATATTAGGGAGACCACTTCATGGACGGTGTAGGTGCCTGACTACTGCAGTGTACACCTGAAGCTGAAGCTGAATAATAATGAATGTCAACTATAATTTAATATATACACATATATTCACAGGATGTGGAGTACAGCATAAGGAATAGAGTCAGAGGGGCAGTAGGTTGGGGGGGGGTTGTCACTTTGTGAGGGGTATAAATGTCTATTACATTGTTTTGTACACCTGAAACTAATCATAAAGATAAATAAAAAGCAAAAAAAGGTCAATATTGAAAAAGATATGGAAAATAAAACTAAAGATTAGAAATAGTTAAGAAATATCATCAACCACTTACGATGAATGGACCTTACTTGGATACTGATTCAAATGAATGATTACAAAAAAATTTCATACAAAAATTAGAGAAACTTGACCACTGACTGCATACTTGGGATTGATATGAAATTGTTCTTTTTTAGGTGTGATAATGGTGTTATGGTTATGTTTTTTAATGAGTCCTTACCTTTTAGAAATTCATACTCAAATACATATAAGTTAAATGTATTGATAATTGGCTTCAAAAAACCTGAAGCTAAAGTAGGTAGCAAGGAATAGAGATAAAATAAGATAGGTCATAAATTAATAATTTCCAAGCTGGGTGGTGAATATTTGGGGGTTCATTATACCATTCTCTTTACTTTTTTATTTTGAAATTTTTCATAATACAAGGTAAAAGAAACTCATATTATTTCTCCCTTTTCCCACATCAGGTTTTCTTTTTCCTTTCCTAAAATATTGTCATGATAACTGGTCCCATCAACCTGAATTTTCACTGCTAAGATTTACCCCAAACAAGATCATTAGATTCATCCTTTTAAAACCTTAAAACACAACTTTTCACAAGTAGCTACTTTGGTCAAAACTTGTAAGTGATCCTCCACTTTCCTTAAAGTAATCATAAGGTCATTCAAATAAAACATCATTAGTTTGACATCAAAGATGCCTTACAATCTGTTTCCATCCAACTCCCTGAATACTTCTTTTACTTCCCTTTATGACTGGATGCTTTAGTTAAAGCAGTATTTGTCCACTTGTCTACCTGTCCTTAAAATAGATGTGGAAACTCCTCTTCTACCTTTGCTCTTGAAATACCCCATCTGAGTAGTTGCTCTTTTTCTCTATGTGCCTTAATTTGTTTTTTCCTAAAAGGCCTACTCAAGTTTCACCTCCTCCATGTAGCTTTTCCTAAAGACTTTTTGATTATGGTCAACTCTCTCTTATTTGAACTCTGGTACTGATTACTTTCCTGTAACTCATTTTATCACATGTCACTCTACATGGCGAGTGCATTTTAATGCGTATACTCTACCTCTTTGATGTCAGGGACTGTGCAAGATTTCTATGTATTCAAGCACATACTGCAGTACCTTATGCATAATGATTGTTTAATAAATGTTTGTTGATGTTGTTGCTGTCACTGATGCCATTATTATTGGTGGTGGTGGTGGTGGTGGTGATAATTATAAAATAAGTTCACTTGACAATAACTGTTGGGATCCCAAAGGTTCTTTATTGAGATGACTTTGGACCTCAGAAAAGACTTCTGGCTGATTCAGAGAGTATTGAATGTAAAACTGAAAATTTAACTTTCCTGTGGTCCTAGAAGTATACTCCACTATGTCCCTATAACTTAGTCGTGTCAATCAAGATGATTTAAAACATATAAGCAAACAAACAGAAAGAAAAACCAAACAAAACCTATTTTGAAAATACTTCATTCATTTCATACTCCATAGAGAAAGAATTAATAAATATCTTGATATAGCATGGAGGTTTATAATCTGCACTAAAATCCAAAACCAAATTTCATTCTTATTATTTTCCTATATATACGGGGGGGGGGGCAATAAAATGTATACAGATGACTTGTATTCATCCTTTGTTATCTATATATATATATATATATATCATAACAATTTTAATACAGTATTTCCCTTTCTTAACATGTGTATACATTTTTTGGCACCCTCTGTATATACTTTGCTTCAGTTAAAATAGTCTAATTTTAAATATCTTTGGAACCATTCTTCTCTCTATTTCCATTAAAATTACTTAGTTCAGAGCTTCATGATTTCTTTTATTGTTTTGATTCCTTTTCTAATTGACCCAGTGGCCTCCCAGCATGCTCCCTCTCTAGTTAATTCTCCACCCATGCTTCACTGAGGCCCAAGAAGGATTTATCCTGCTTAAAATTCTATGACTAGCTTAGCTATAAAGGCTACATGTGTTTATGTGATGTACAGGACCATTTACGATATTCACTTTCAGTACTCCAAATGCCTGCTATTTGCTAGGAGCTAACTACTATAAAATGGTCAAAACTCTAGGTATGACCTATCCCCACAAACTTATTATCTAATGGGGGAAAGGGGAAGAAATTAACGCACATAAATATATGATAAAGAACAAGAGCTATGACAGAAAGAAACAAAATGTCATGAGAAGGAAATTTAGGGAAACGTAATTTAGATTGATCATAAAAGGACTTTCTGCTGAAGTAATATTTAAGCTGTTTCCTTCATGTGGAGAAAAAGTTACTTGAAATAAAGTCTGAGAAGCCTCTGAGGCTAGAAAGAGCAATGAAGTTATAATATATACCATCTGTTTTTGTTCAATACCTGCTTGATATTTTTTAGAAAAATTGATAGTGGTAATGCTCTCTATATAAATAATAACCCTTTGTATTATACACTGTAAATATTTTTATATTCTGCCGTGTATTTTATTCTTATAAATATTTTTTCTATCAAACGTTTAAAATTTCAGCAGTCTTTATAGGTTTATGGCATTGTGTCTCCTGCTTCCTCCCACAAGATTATTAAAAATATTTAGATATATATTATTTTCTACTTTTATAGTTCTCTTTTTTGCATTTAACTCTTTAATCCATCTGATTTTATTTTTGACATTAGATGTGAGAGGGGAACTGTTGTTTTCTAAGTGGTTAGCCATTTATTGAATAATAATGATTAGCATCTATTGTGGTTTACTATGAGCCAGACACTCTGCTAAATTCTTTATATTTATTATCTCTGTTAATTCTCACAACCCAACAAGGTAAGTAGTGTTATATTCCCCAATTTTCAGAGAAGAGTGAAGAAGAGTTAAGTGATTTTCTCAAGGTAATACAGTTATTAAATATAAGAGCTGGGATTAGAACCAATTGACATGACCCAAGAATCTATTCTTTTCATAATTACATTGTATAGACTTACCAAATCTTTTTCTTGCCCATATATTTAAAAGGTCTCTTTTATTATATAATAAATTGTATTATATACTGAAATGTACTTGGGCTGTTTCTGGACTCTACATATACATTTACATATATACATCCATTTACAAATATACACATGTATATACATATATTTACATATGTGTGCTTATACCGTGTTTCCCCGAAAATAAGACCTAGCCAGACCATCAGCTCTAATGCATCTTTTGGAGCAAAAATTAATATAAGACTGGGTATTATATTATATTAATTATATTATATTACATTATATAATATTATATTATTATTATGCTATATTATATCATATTATATCGTATTATATCATATTATATCATATTATACCCGGTCTTATATTAAAATAAGACCAGATCTTATATTAATTTTTGCTCCAAAAGATACATTAGAGCTCATGATCCGGCTAGGTCTTATTTTTGGGGAAACACAGTATGCATGATATAGTAAGGTGAATAAAAGACTGGTAATTAGTTCTTATTTGTTCCATGTTTCTCTACTTCCATTAATTGATTGATTCATCCATTTAACCAAATTATTTTTGCATACCAAAATGTGTTCAATTTCTTTACTTTCAAAATTATCTCTCTTCTGTTTCTTTGCAATTTCTCTCTCGTATTTTCTCACCTTTTCCTATGCCAACTTGATTGTAGAATTTGATTTAATAATGAATCCTATATGAAATGGTTACGTTTGTTGACTTTTGTAATAAGAACATTCATGTAATATAAAGAGAGATTAGTTTCTAACTGCGATCTGCTGTTCCATGATATTGAATTCATTGAAAAATTAGAAAAACGTTCTTCTAGTTTTAGAGTCCATTACAAAAAATAAATATGTTTGTTCTCAGAGTGTATTACACATAATGTACAGCAAGGTAACTGTAGTGAATAACACTGTATTGCACATGTAAAAGTTGTTAAGAAAGTATATCTTAAGTTCTTATCATAAGAAAAATATTTTGTAACTATGTATGGTGATGGATGTTAACTAGACTTATTGTGGTGATCATTTCACAAAATATACAAATATCGAATCATTATGTTGTATAACTGAAACCAATATATGCCAATTATACCTCAATTTTTGAAAAAGCTTAGCCATATTTCAGAAGAATGTAATATCTGTTCATGCATCATGATCTCTTGAGATGTCCTTTAAGAGGAACATCATTTCAAGGTCTCTCCATAGGATTATTGAATTTCCATAGGCTCCATTTTTCCTTCCTTAGCAGAGCTGTATTAATCAGAACTGCCACCTGCTCTATTACAGAGTCCTTCAAATGACTTCTTTCAACTTAATATACTTATATTAGATGAGGCTATCAGTGAGTTATTGGTATACAAACCCCTCAGTATATTGCAAACTAACACTGAAGTAGGCACTTAAGGAAACTGCATTAACTCTTTCAGGCCACCAGGGTACCATTTAGGGCCTTCATGTAACATTTTCCTTAAACCAGGTCATCATGATGTCATTTAATGATTTTAGAGTACTGAAATAGATATTTATGGGAAGACTCCCTAGTAGTCAGGAAGAATTAGAACAGGTCTCCAAAGCCTATGACCCACTCCATAGCCAAATGGGACAAACTTCCCTCAGTATGCCAGTGATTTCCCAGTCCTGGTTGTAATCCTAAGGGAGAATGTGTAACATTTAACAATGCAAAGGAAATCAGTTGAAATTCAATGACTTAGTTCAATTGAAATTATTCATTGAGAAATCCTTGCTCTCTCTTCATTGTGTCTCTATTTTCAATGTACAACAGTCTAGTTTAGGCCCTATAGCCTGGTTGTCTATTCTTATCAGTTAATACTCATTTAAGAGAAATTGTTGCTAATTGTAGACTCAGAGTGCTAGAAGTTACCTTTAGAAACCATCTTGTAAAAATGGAGTTCCTCAGGTAAAGTCCTTGGTATACTACCTCAGATTAATAAGAAATTCTCCTGCTTTTAAAGTTTCCAAATTTTCTTTTACTAAGAGTGTATTATTCTATATTGAGATAATATTTCCTTTTTGGCATCTTCTTGAACATGTTAAGATTTTGGGGAAAATATCATCTAGCTATTCTCTGTAGATATTTCTCTAGTAGGTAAAAATCTTTTGACCTAATCTTACAAGAGCTGTGAAATTGACAGAATACATTTTATAGCCCTTAGCACAAACTATAGGAGATGTGTGGGAAACTGTTTACATTGTCACTTTCTGTGACACCCTAATGAGGTGATTGTTCTAGAAATTGGGGAAAAAATGCATGAAAAAAATGTTTTACTGAGTTAGAATCAGGTTAGCCTTTTAAAAATTCTCCAAATTTCCATTTTCATACCCATTATCTGCCTATTTTTAACTGATTCAAAATCCAAGATATGCATTTATTTACCAATTTTCTGCAAAAGTTTTATATAAAGCAAGGAATAAGATTATACCTTGTGATGTCATGTTGCTGTATTTAACAGATATTTCAAATTGTAGTCATTCTCATACGACTGCTCAAAATTTCCATGAATCCAAAGCAAGACAATAAAACTGGAAGAAAAACAATACTTTAGATAAGGGAAAGCAAGGTTTTCCAATTTTTATTGGGACAGAAAAATTCAGATTTAATTTGCTTTATGTTCATAATTTTCTGGACATTTTCTTATTAGACTTCTATATATATAAAAACACAGTACTTACTGTTACATTCCCCATCTTCATCTGCAAGTAGAAGAGTGTCCTTTAGGTTTAAAGCTGCATTCAAAATGCCACGCTAACTATAAAAATGGGTTTGTTTGCACTTATATACTTAGCTCCTTATTCAGGCCATTGTGTGTTTTACACATCGCATAACCGAGATCTATATTCTGAGTGCTCAAGGCAGTCTTATGTGGGTTTGTCTCTGAGCCAGATTTATCTTCGTATTTCCCATTATAGCCTGAAAGAACTGTATTAAGGAAGCCTTTCTTTTCAGTTCCCGCTTGTGATTGCTAACATATCAAATTTATTCCTTCGTAATCCAGATCATTTTCCAGCAGCTTTGAGGCCTGCATGTAGTAGTTTGTTAGAGAGCTCATAGTAACCCTACACTGACAGACCAAAAAGCCCTTCGACTGTCACTTTATGTCATTAACAATTTTCTAAAGCCATTACAGATGGGATGGACTGATTAGAACTGAGGAGGGAGGATCTTTTTCCCAGCCAGAAATATCCCCTGAGACTTCCACGCCGTGTGAAGTTTCTAGTGATTAATGGGAGAAAAATAAGGCCGCCTGTCCCACAGTTGCCATAGACTTTATTTGGGAAAGAGCTTATTTATATTTGGTGAACTCTCTGGATAACTAAACATTAACCCGCTAACGTAAAATACAGATAGAGCAATAGATTCCAAATGATATAATACATGTCAGTTTTAGGTCCTGAGGTTGGATTTTCTCTCCTTGTTTGAGTATAGTTATTACAATTTAATGTCAGCGCTGCTCTGAGATGAAAGTGTTTATCTTCTCCTGGCCTTTTTCCCTCCTCCTCTGCTGTTTTATTTCTGTAAATGAAAGCTACAGCTGGAATATTGTTTTACTGCAAATCTCACACCAGCACTGTCAGTTGTGATGTGACACCAGAGATTCTTATCTGTAGATTGGGTTGGAATTATTAAACATTCTCACATTGTGCAAAGTGTTGGGGATGAACAGCAGTGCAGTGAGGTGCATCCAACACTTCTGTCTTTCCCACCTGATCCTTGAAATATGACTCCTTTAAAGGGCTAATGTTCACTTTCTATACCTTTATATAGAGAAGTGACAGTACTTGAGAAGTAACATGAACTGAAAATTATAGCAACTTCCCATCCCTTTGTCTTAATGCATGCTTTCAAAAGCAATCCTAATGGTAGACCTCATTTGAAAAGAAAACATTTGGCCATTTGTGATGAAGAACAATGAGATTTTTTTATGAAGAAAAATTGCTTGTATCTTAAATATTGAAAAATATTTACATTTACATTTTCACTTCTTTTTTTTAAATAACCTTTCCTATGGCTCTGATACCAAAGCAAAGCACTTTATCTAATTAAAGTGAGAACTGAGCCTCATAAATTTTCTTTAACAGAAATTATTATTAAAACAGTGGAAACATATGGGATCTTACATTACTACAGGTACACACCATAATTATGTATTATTTGCCATTTTGCTAATGCTTAACAAGAAATGGGATTTTCATCTTCAAAGCGGTCCATAAATGTTAACCATTGCTACACTTCTGGAAGACTAGAAAGAAACAGTACCTAGAGTTTAAAGATAAGGAGGCAGAATAAGTGAGATTAAGTGATTTGTCCAGGAGCACTCATTTGGCTTTGACACTCAAGGGTTCCTGGATTCCAGCTTTGAGGGAACATTAAGTCAATTTTTCAGAGACTTGACTTCAAATACACATTAAGGCCTCCGAGTCACTTAAATGCTTGGCTTCAAAGCTACATTTACACTCTGTACGGAGATACTTCCAAAGGTTGTAGAGGACAAATTAGAGTTTGTGGGATGGTATTTAGGCTACACAAATGTTCCTAGAAAGCACAAAATATGCTTCCTGTGTTCTTGATTAAAATAGGAATATATAGCTGAAGTGCTATATTAAATAGGACTCTTTGGTTACAAGTCCCAGAAAGCAATTGAATTAGTTTGGTGGGAAGTGATCAAAACTATGGTTCTAGATAAAATACAGGATGTCCAGTTACACTTACACATTCAGATAAACATGGAACCGATTTTTAGTATAACCCCAAAATACTGCAATGTCAGTATTTATGTGATATTCAAGTATAACTAGGAGTCCCATATTTTTATTTGCTAAATCTGGCAACCCTAATCAAAACCCAATTTAATCAAGGTTAGGTATATATGTGAATTACTGACTCAAAACCTAAGAAAGGTTTAAATAAATAAAGGGCAACAAGGTCAAAAATGCATCAAGTCTAAGTAGCAGTTAGAAGCAACAACATGAAATCTTTAGTATTCTCTCCTCACTGTGCATCACGTGTTGGCTTCACAGTCTTTTGCTACAGACTTGCAGTAGTGGGGAAAATGCTTGCATTTACTGAGATTTACATTTGAAAAATTTGCGAGTGGAGAGAGAATGGTCTAGTATTCTCCCTGCTCCTCAGTGCAGAGATCTAGGGAAGGGCTGTGATCGGTCTAGACCCAGCGAGGTGCCAACCTCTGGAGTAGTCAACTATGGTCATTGCATAGGGTTTATATAAAAATATTGTACCTTCCACAGAAACTCTATGAATAGAGTAAGACTGAGAAATAGAGAACAATTTCTGAAAGAAAAAGCATGCTATTCCCAGATGAAATGGGTTTATTTTATTCTTGGCAGGAAATAGTAGGCAAGAAACACAAATATATATTTCAAGACAAATAAGTTCAAACAAAACAGGGCTTTTATTGAAAGGATGCAGTGCTATCTGAAAGAACACATGAGCGAGGGCATCCAGATGTTATGGAAGACTTAGACAATCAATAGGAAGGCCATTAGGACACACTTTCCCTACCTCTGTCTTAAAACAAACAAACAAACAAACAAATTTCTATTTTAATTATTTAATGTGTGCAGGCTGTTCTGAGCATGTCTGGTGCAGGTAGTCAAAGATACACAGCAGTACATAGCATATAGCTGCTGGATGTATACCTCACAGACAGCATGGCTGGGAACAGAGGGGCATTTGAGAAAGTTTAGGAAGTGGAGTATAATTTTATGAGAAAAGGTATCTATTACATGCTGATAGTTTAAAATAAAAACAGTATTACTGTTTGTTTTATTTATTTCTAGGCCCCAGGGGAAAGTATATATTTTCATCTCTTACTGTTTCCTTTCCTACATTAACTATACCCTTGGGATAACCATTCTCAGGGAAAACATGTAACTTAGTCATATTGATCCATAGCACTAGAATGATCCAAAGATCACTGAAGAATACAATCTGAGTGGTTACATTCTATGAATTCCATAAGCCGGGGTTCCATACACTTACCAGTAAAATAACAATTTCTTTTAAGCGAAGTGCCTAAAGGTTTTATCCTAAAGCGAACATTCTAACCAAGATGCATTTGTCATGTATACTTACAAAATATGATAAATTTGTAGCATGAGACTTGTCTCTTTGACTTAATACTGACAAACATTCATTTTGAAATTTGAAGAGCTAATGGTGGTAGTTACAAGGAAATGAGAAACTTCAAAGCTTCACATTTTCTTGGCATGACCTCTACAACAGCATCTGTTCTTGTCTTTTTTTTAAATTCTTGAGTAATACTAGGAAGTTGCTAGACCAGATGAACTTCCTATGACCTATTTCGTAGACCCAAACAATTAGCAAATGGTTATTCAATCACTTCTAAGAGTAGTTTTATGCTAGACGAGTAGAATATCATGACCTTTTGATTTATTTTATGTAACCTTCCATATACACTTTTTTTTACAATGCTTGGCACATAGTCAGTGAGAGATGATGATGTTCTGAGGTGAAAAACTTTGTATAGGATATAGAGCCTATGTGCTGATATTCCCCGTTGTCCCCAGTTCCATTCACTAGACAGTCTTCACCTCTGGATTCAGAGGGGCTGACCCTGCAGACTTCATTGTCCTGATGTTGGGAACAATCAATATAAATCGTAGGCAAATATTAGGAGTGAGTGTGACCATCTAGAGATGTATAGAGAATTAGAAGAATGGAATATGGCATCCTAGGGTACACCTGTGTATAATGAGTATATGGAGGAAGGCACACCCATGAAGGAGACTGAGTCTTTTAGGTGGCAAAAAAAAACTAAGAGAAATGGAACTAGTACAGAGTCACAGAACTGATAAAAAGGGAGTATCGAGAAGGAAGGGACCAGCAGCCTCAAATTATACGAAGAGGATACTGGAAAGTATCCATTGAATTTGTCAGGTTAGAAGTCAACGGTGACAGTACTTAGAACAGTTTCAGTAGAGTGGTAAAATTAAAAAACAAACAAACAGAACATAGTAAGTTAAAGAGAATAGGAGGAAAAAAAGTTTAGAAAATGAGTACAAACTACCCTTTCAAAAAGGTTGGTTTTGGCAAAGCTAAGTCTAACACTAATTTAGCACATTTTAATACGAACTAGAAATTCTATAAGCTTAAGAATACTTTGATAGAAAAAGCCATCACTGACCTGATTAAGACTCCATACAATTGTTCCTGGGAACTCAAAAAGGCAATTACTACTTCTCATCTTCTCTCTCTCTCTCTCTCTCTCTGTCTCTTTCTCTCTCTCTCTCTCTCTCTTTGGTAACAATACTACTCATTTCCAAAGCAACTACCTGAAAGTCAATCCAACAAAAGAAAGTAAAGAGAAATTATGCATCTGAAAGTA
Source organism: Rhinolophus hipposideros (assembly GCF_964194185.1). NCBI lineage: Eukaryota > Metazoa > Chordata > Mammalia > Chiroptera > Rhinolophidae > Rhinolophus > Rhinolophus hipposideros. The sequence goes on along the minus strand of NC_138051.1, from coordinate 23,562,870 downwards.
AAGAGAAAAATGCATCTGAATTTTTTTCCCTTCTCCACCAGTCATTTACTGAGATTTAAAAACATTTCCCCACATCCCTAAAATAGAAGACATATTGCCTCAGTAGTTTGTGTTTAAATAATACACATTATGGTAAAATAGTCTGTCAACAACATGCTCTATCATTGCTTTCTTATTTAGGATGTTATTATATACTACCAAAAATGAAAGGAAATTATAAGCAGAAGTTTATATTATTCTGTCTTTGTTTTGGAACCTTTAGCACTCCCCTCCTAGTCTATTTTATGCTACCCTGAGTAGTTAACGTTCTCTAAACCCACTTTATCTGAGGTCCTGTCTAAAGTGCTGGTGAAGAAAGAGCTGATAAACTGATTCACATTAACAAATGATGGCAAAAGCAGCCTAATGTATTACCTCTCCCCAAATGGCTGCATATCTGAGACCTAAAGTCCAGGAATGAATTTCAAATTGAAGAATTTTAGTTGTGTACGGTGATGAAATGTTAATGTTTTTTGAGCTAGGCATGGTCCTGCTAGAATAGTATAGCCAGGTAGATTAATTCTACCTAATATAAGGCCAATACTACATAATGTTCGCAGTCATATGAACATGTACACTCAGAAAATAGATTTCTATAATGTAAGGGCAAGTTCATTTTTCATTGAAATTTTAGAAATAGTTCCCAGTTTGTTAATCACTAGATTTTCATTGAGACATACTGACTACACAGTTCACCATTTTAAAAGGAGTTGTTTAGCAGGCTGACCTTTTGAAGTTGTCAGAATTCCATAGATGTTGTTCTTATACACACGTGAGAAAATTTCAAAGAAAGTGGTAGAAACTTAAAAATTAAAGGTTCTTCAATATTGATAGAGCTGTAACATCTAATTAACATTTTCAAGGCTACCACTTCATTTAGGTGAATGGCAGGCCTTGACTGGCAGCCACAAGACAGCTTGTGAACATGATTACAATGAAGTAATTTGCCTTTGTCAGATACAGACTTTCAGTAATAGTGTTCTCTTGCTCTAATAAAGTTAAGCACAACTTATAATCGGTACTTCACTTGGCTTCTGTCTATCATATAGATGTTGGTCGTTCTGTTCTTATAGGAGTTATCTGTGTCGGTGTGCATTTGTACTCTCCCACTGTGTACGTACTCAAATTCTCAAGCTTCTAAGCTGTAAAATAGTTACACAAAATACAATTTGAATTTTTATAAACCAGCATTCATCATTATTTAAAGTACCAAAGCTTTATACTTCCCATTATAATTTTGACTCTTGCTTGCATGCTTTGAAAAAGCACTGTGTGTTTCACTGTGTGTTAAAAATAATTCTGTCATACAGAAGGCAAGAAGACATATGAAGAAATGCTCAACCTCACTAACCATCAGAGAAATGCAAATAAAAACCACAATGAGATACCACCTCACTCCAGTCAAAATGGCTATCATCAATAAATCAACAAACAACAAATGCTGGCGCGAATGTGGAGAAAAGGGAACGCTTGTGTACTGTTGGTGGGATTGCAGATTAGTGCAGCCACTATGGAAAACAGTATGGAGGTATCTCAGGAATCTGAAAATGGAACTACCCTATGATCCAGTAATTCCACTCCTAGGCATCTACCCGGAGAAATCAAAAACTCCAATTCAAAAATCTGTATGCACTCCTATGTTTATTGCAGCACTTTACACAATAGCCAAGATATGGAAACAACCGAAATGCCCATCGGTAGATGACTGGATTAAGAAGCTGTGGTACATTTATACAATGGAGTATTACGCAGCCATAAAGAAGAAAGAAATCTTATCATTTGCAGCAACATGGATGGATCTAGAAAACATTTTGTTAAGTGAAATAAGTCAGAAAGAGAAAGACAAGTACCATATGATCTCACTTATATGTGGAATCTAAAGAAAAGAATATGTGAATGAACTAATCAGAAACAGTTTTGGGGACACAAAGAAAAAAACGAGAGTTGTTAGATGGGTGTGGCGGGGGGGGTTGGGGATAAGGGGAAAGGTGAAGGGATTTGGAAGCAGCTGGTAACCACAAGATGGCCTCAGGGTTTTTTGAAAATTAATTTGGGGAAGGTATTCAATAATGTTGTAAAGATTTTGTTGGGTATCCGATGGACATGCGTCCTATTTGGGAGACCACCTCAGGGATACTGTGGATACCTGATCATGGCATTGTACACCAGAAGCTAAACATTAATGAATGCCAACTATAATTTTATATATATAATGTGATGGCTCAGTGTGAGGTCGGAGGGATAGTGGATGGGGGGAGGGGGGTTCACAGTGTAAGGGATATAAATGATGAACGTCTAAGTATTACCTTGTCTTGTACACCTGAAACTAATAAATAAATTAAAAAAAAAGAACAGTTATCTAAAAATGATCACAAAAAAAAAAAAAAACACAATCTATAGCTGTAAGTCTTGGCCAACTGCCAGAAATCCTCTGAAATATGTACTTCTTCCTCCAGGCTTTCTTTCATTGGAAATGTATTAGCATATTTCATTTACCGTAGTGAATTTTGATAGCAAAACAAGTTGATTGTTATTTCAAAGGGCAGAGACTAATATACCATCTGCATCTATCTGTTCAATAAAAAAAATCTTAATTAAAAAAAAAATCCTGAAAAACATGTGTCATATAAGTTAAAAACAACTTAGCCTCAGTCTTGAAAAATCACAAAGGATTTAAAAAATACATAGACCATGTGCAGTAATTTTCAAATAATGACAGATTTGCTTACAAATTAATCAATAATGATATTATGTGTAGTTTTATTGATGAAAATTTGCTATTCTATTATTTCATAAGTAAACGATCTTCATTGAACATCTTTTGTTTGGGATCTTCAAAAGTATAGAATGAAATTTAGATTGGTCCTTTGAGTTTTTTCCAAACATAATTCTCCTCTAAAATTATTCTCATGCAACAGCTAATCATTACATACTTTAAGTTGAATAGGAAGTACAGTAATTTATCGTTAGGTTGGAGTTGGACTTAGAATCTTAAAAGATGTTTATTATTGATTTAAGTAATGATGAAGTATATTTGGAAAAAATATTTAATTATTATATGAAGCATTACTTATAGAGTATCAATATGAAGCCCATTAACTTTCTCCTCCTCTTTTTACTTCATTGATTTTTTTTTTTATTATTTTTATCTCCCTTCTACTTAACTTTTCTCTCTTGCGAAAGTATGTTGTCAAAACATTAAAGTAAGGTCTCCCAGGAATGCTTGTGCTTCTGAAAGTTCAGTCTTCTCTATGGTTCCCTTCTGTTTTTGGTGTAAGCCAGTTAGACATCAGGACTGAAGAGATAGGTGATGGGGAAAATCTAGCTCAAGAGCCAAAATAATGGGTAAATAAATGGGGTGGCATAGATATTTGAGAAGACAGGTAAGCACTTGAAATTACACAGGCTTTCTCACGACAGGAAAAATTTATTCAACTTGACAATTTAACATGATATCTCCTACGCACTTTTCTTCAAAACACATTCCAAATTTGAGAATCATAGTAAAAAGGCACTGCCTTTTCTCCAGGACTACAGGGAAATTTTGCAGGGCTTACTGAATGGAGAAAGGGGCACAGAGTTAGTGGAACATTAGACAAAAGATGAATTTACCTACTAAGGGAGAATTTAGAATGACCCTTGATTACAAGGTATTGCATTTTTGGAGGTATGTTTGCTTATCTACGTTAGGAAGAAAAATTATTATTCCTTGTGCTTACTGTATGGTAATTTTGAGAAGTTATCAGTAAAAGATTTTATAATCCATACAAGTAGCTTTAGGAAACTAGAGTGGTTTGCATGGTGTGTAGAATTACAGAATAATACCCCATGATTATTTAGGAGGAATCATTGTTTATCAGGTCCATAATGTGGCTTCTGTTGAGTATATTGATTTTACTGCACTATTATAACATATATAATAGTTATGTTAATTGTTGTGGCTTTGGATTTCAGAAGAGAGGGTAACTGCTCTCAAGTTTAACTGTCATTTTGGGGAAACGAACGAGTACATTTAAAGCATCGCAAGGTGTACACTGGCACATGATTCTGAACAACAGAAAATCCACTTGGGAGAATGAAGGAATAACCTTCAGTGTTATAGCAACTATTTACTCATATCACTGGGCCCGGAAAGGAGGGTACAAGGACATTTTCAGAGGAGGAAAGATTGCCAATACTTACCTCTGACTTAACACGGGGTAAGTTAGCCCTAAGTGATGCATGTCTCTAGGATCAGGCTGATCCTTCTAGAGTTTACCTGTAGTTAGATGTCCATGTCCATGTCCATCTCATCTATCTATCTCAGGAACATAATTACACGGGGGTTGTTTGTTGACATCCATACTAGTATTTACCCAGGATCCACTCTAATTTGGAAAACATCAAGCCATTTTCACTCACACAAACTTCATTTTCAGAAGAGAGAACAGTAGCTGCTACCATTTGTCCTTTGATACTGACCTTCTCCAAATACTTCTCAAAGTCTTGCAACCCAAACAAAATTGGGTTGGAGAAACATTTTCAAGTATTTATATAGTATAACTGTATAAATCCTATTTAAGAACATCCAATCAAAAACAGAGAGTTTGGAAAGGAGTGAGTTTAACATAATTTGTTTTACTTCTATTTACCCAGTTTTGTTTCATTTTATGTTTTTTGTGTTTTTTTTTAAAAAAACTAATCTCCCTTTAATAGATAACCAGTAACTGCATCAGCTGAATACCATGTTTCCCCGAAAATAAGACCTAGCGGGACAATCATGTCTAATGCGTCTTTTGGAGCAAAAATTTATATTGGACCCATTATATTATATAATGTTATGTTACGTTATGTTATGTTATATTATATTATATTATATTATTTATTATATTATATTCCCAGTCTTATAGTAAAATAAGACCTGGTCTTATATTAATTTTTGCTCCAAAAGACACATTAGAATTGATTGTCCAGCTAGGTCTTATTTTCGGGGAAACACGGTAGAAGAAAAACCATAATGTCAATGGCCAACCCCACAATTTACTGTTTGCCATTTATAGAGCCAAATGTACTAAAATGAGTGAACAGGATATACTAAAATAAATCCATTGTGAGATTTCATACTAAACCTAGGGTTTTCTGGGGCCATTATTTGCAATTTAGAGGAGTGGTTGTTTATCCAGGTAGCTACAGAAACAACTATTCTTTAAGCATTTGGACAGCCAGATCTAATCTTTCTCAATCATTTATTTTAGGGACTGGAGATAGCAGTTGACCACCTGAGATACCTAGAGAAATCACAAGTAATCAGAAGGTTATCTTTAAATGAGGGGCAAGATCTTAAATACAAAATTAAAAATCCCATGTCACTGTGATCTAAAATATCAAAGAAGCTACTTTGTCAATTGTAGTCAGTTAAAACGTTATTACCATTTCTCAATATTTTATCTATGCTTAATCACTGGCAAAACACCTGGCTTTTGACTAGTAGATCCTGGAAATAAAATAAGGCTCTTTATACATATTCATGACTTATATTTATACTCAGGAACCTGTAATATAAATAAGATGTATCTCTCAAAGCTATTGACTGCAAGGCACTTAATTGTACAAAAAACATCAGGACTTGGTTTGCCCAGTTGTAAAATGGAAATAAGGACTGTATTTATTTTGAAGGGCTATCGGGGGATTAAATAAGATAACAGAGGTAAAATGTTTAATGTACCTTGTACAAAGTAAGCTTTCAATAGATTTCAGTTATTATTAATAAATGAGATTTCTCTTTAGTTCCTACTAGTTTGGAAAATTCAGCTATGTTTATGTAATAGTCTCTTAAATGACACTCATTATTCTGAACAACCCCTTTGGTTATGACCTCTAACCAATTCAGCAGAATCACAAAATTTCTCACGTTAACCTGGAAGTAAGTAATAGTTTCCTCTTCTTACTCCTCCAAAATAGCAATGGTGAGAAACCTTTCTTCTAAACCCTATTTTATACCAATGTATATCTATTAACTCCTCTCTTTGACAATCTCGGAAACTTCTTAAGTAATTATAGCAAGTCCATCCGTGCTTAAATTCAGCACAACAAATACCTATTGAGTATTTACTATGTTCAAAGCATGAGTAAAATATGACCTCTCTCCTTTGAGTTTATAAGCTATGTATAATTTATATTATTAAGCTCGACCTTTAGTTCAAATGAGTCAGCAACTTCAGTTCAAGTCAGCAAACTTTGAAAGGCTTTCCTACATAATGTTATCATCAACCTTTAAGTTTAGATTAACTTTAATTGTGGTTAACCTTAACAGAAATATAGCCCACCTTTTCAAATACCGTATGTCTTTATTACCATATTTACAGATGAAAGACCCAAAACAATGAGGGTCAAGTGAGTTGCTCCATGATTAATGAACCAAAAAGTAGAACGCACTTCCTCCTCTTATATTTAACCAAGAGTTCAAGAGAGAGAAAATTGAACATTTTAAATAAAATAGAAGTGTTAAAACTCGTAGAAATTTAAAGGCAGGTATTCTAGTTAATAAAGGATGCTGAGAAGCAATTTTAATCATGTGTAGTATTTATTACACTCTAAGAATGGTATACTTTGCCTCAAATAATGATTAAATATAGAAATAGTATCCATTAATGGATATATTTTAGTTTGAATTTACTGACAAAAAAAAGGTGCAGATGGCACCCCAAATAAGAGACTGGCTTGGACCAGTCTCTTCTCTGTGAAAATGACTAATGTATCACTACACTTCTGCCAGAACTACATAAAGAGACTGCCAAAAATGATCATATCATTATCAGCTAGTGTTCCCAATTGTTCACTGTTTGTGTCACATATGGATCGTCTGAAATGCAGAACTCTTACCTAAAGAAACCCTAATGTCATTATAAAATATGAACTTTTGCATGTTTTTAAAATGTTTTAAGGAAACTGCATTTGTTCTACAGTAAAGAGACATATTTTCCTGGTATCGGTAAAAAAAAAAAAAAAAAGTAAGAGTGCAAAAAAAAAAAAATGAGGCTCAAGTTTCCAAAGTTACATTTGTAAAGCCAAATTAGAATACAAAGAAAATTTGATCTAGGTATCTATATAAATCAGTAAACTTTGTTCTTTCACCCACTCTAGATTTTTAGCTGACAGCCACCTACCAAATATCTAATATTAATCATTTGGTCACATAGGTTCAATGATTTCTCTAAATTTGTGAGGTTTCAATAAAGATTAGTTGAATGGGATAGTGCAATGTATCTAATTCTCATAACATACCCTATAGCATTAAAATAAAAATAATATGAGGTAAGAGGTTGGTCCGGTTATATATTACAAAGTAAGCAACTTTTAGCTTCTCATTAGTGCAACCTGGGGCCCAAAAGTTGTTTCTGACATGAATATACATATCTATGTAATCAAGCAACAAGGAACTGCATACACATACACACACACACACACACACACACACACTATCTTTTATACTACCAAATATAAAATATTAACAGAAATTGAGGTGTAGAGCACCTTTATACGTAAAGTATTTTAAGAGAAAGATGATAGTTGGAAATAGATAGAGAAAGTGTAATTTGAAAGTAGTCTTGTGGGATGGAGAAGGGTTCAATAGGTGAAGCACAGAGGATTTTTAGGGCAAGGAAAATATTCTGTATGATAAACTGTCATGACACATATATGACACTGTGCTCTGTCAAAGTCATAAAACTTTACAGTACAAATAGTGAACTTTAATGTATGAAATGTAAAACAAAACATTTAGGAAGTCAATGGGATCACAAGATAAATGTAAAAAGTGACCAAAAAAACCTAATTATATTACAAATGTATGAAATAATCTCACTGAAGGATGTAGTAAGGGAAAAGTGTCAACGTAAGTAACTAGAAATAAGTAGACTCAATAAGACTAAAAGCAACAGGAATTGTGCATAGACCTCTGGACCAGCCCTAGCTTCTGGCCCCTTCTATGACCCTCCTCAGCATGAAGCAGCCAGAGCAGCCATCACCCCTATATCCTAAAGGCAGTTAGGGTTACATCTTCAGAGGGGGTATTAAGACAGGTTAGCTAGCATGTTGTTAGGTAAACAGGGAAGTCCCTGATAGACTAAACAAAGGCAGCCATATCTTGGAGCTCCAGGTTCGAAATGACTCATTCGCTCCAGGGCAAAAATGTAATTGCAGCTCTGGAGGTAAATGGGTTATCTCATAAGTCCCTTTAGGCTGGGGACAGAGTGAATCTGATCGACAAAATCCATCAGAAGGTGCCTATTCCCTTCCCCAAGCGTGCAAGAGAAAGTATAAAAGCAAGGGCCTTTTGCTTTAGCCAGTGCGCATCCCAGTTTCCAGTACCACCTCTCATAAGACAGCTGTATTTTCACTTTAATAAAAATCTTTGCCCCTCTACCTCTCAAAAGAAAAAAAAAAAAGAATTCCAATACATGGTATAGATACTTCACCCTCAAAGAGGTGGAGGGTAACTCCCTACTTCTCAATTGTTGGTTACTCATTATGACTTTTTTCTGAAGAATACAGAACAAAAATAAACAGGGGGGATTAAAAAAAAGTTATTAATCAGTGAAGAAACCTGACCAACACTACCTCATCCAGGTGATCAAAGTAAACATCAACAGTAATAAATTACGTTTAGTCTGTACCCTTGACATACTATGGTAAAATTGACACTTAACCTCTAGGGTCTCTTTCCTCACGTCTCATAACCCCAGTTAATCACAATAAAACCATCAGACAAATCCCTTCTAAGTGACATTCTACAAAATACCTGACCAGCACTCCTCAAAACTGTCAAGGTCATGAAAACAAAGAATGTCTGAGAAACAGTCAAAATCCAGAAGACTCCAAGAAGACATGGCAACTAAATGTAAGGCTCTTGGAAAAGAAATGGATATTAGGTAAAATATAGAAAATCTGCATAAAGCACAGACTTCCGTTAGTATGAATGGATTAATATTGGCTTATTCATTATGTCAAACACCTTACTGATGTAAGATGCTAATAACACTGGGTATGAGGTATGTGAGAACTCTGTACCATCTTTGCAACTTTGCTGTAAATAAAAATCAATTCTAAAATAAAAGTTTATTTTAAAAATGTGGTCTTGTGGATAAGTTGAATTATGGGTGAACTTAAAAGTGTTGTATTGTTATTGAGTATAAACAAAATAGAGGCTGTAATAGATCAGAGCTCAGTGGGAAATGTTTTTTTATTTGAACACTGACTTGAAACCCATTTAGCTAAGCAACTCAGGGCTCCAACAAGAGTGTGAGCTGTCACAGCGCCATGGTAGCAGATGGGCATGAGTGCACACAACTGGGAAACAAAACCCTGGGACCAGTTGGAAATAATGATAGGATTCCCACTCCAGGATGTCCAAACTGTGACAGACTTTTTGTTTATTTTTTATTTTAGTAAACTCAGTTTATTAAATTAATTTCAAAGGATGTTATAGGTGACAAGCACATCCAATATAGTAATTGGAAATCAGTGAAAACCTCTTACTGACTTGGACTATGAAATCACTTCTGCCTTTAAAAGAAAAATATAAAAGTTTCAAGGTATTTTTAATCTCATGCACTCTAGGGTCTCTTTCAGCTCACTCATTTGAAAATTTTAATTTCTCATATATATTGATGACCTGTATCTATCAAAACAAATTACATATTTAAAAAAAAATACTGTTGTGATGAAAGTACAGTAACCTTATGGGGACAAAATACACCCTTCCAAAATCATAGTAGGGTGTTATCAGGTAGATTTGCCAAGTCAACTTCTGTTTTCATGTTCTTTTGAGTATTAGGCTATTTGTTTATTGCTGAGCTTATAGCATAGACATACTACATCTGTATTTTTGAAGAATTCTAAATGACCATGTCATTACTCAAAATTTATGGATAACAAGAAAGTCTTACAAGTATAACCTCAAATGTAGTATGTTTATATCCTTTGCCAAAATAACCTTGCTGCATTCACAATAACCTTGATCATATTGTCATTTAAATTGTATTATTATCACTAAGTCACATAGAGAGGCATCTTCAATTATTTTTTATCATATCTAGAACGTCAAATTCTACAGCAGTTGAAACAACCACAACATAGATTCTTTTCAAATGCTTTTGATAAAAGAAATACATTAAAAAAAAATGTCAGCAGTTTTCTGAGGCCCAAGATTAAGTTGCCACAGGCCCACCAGAATAGGTAGCAGGTCCCAAAGATTTTCCTCCTATTTGCCATTAGGTTTCATTTTCCTGGTGGAATTCGGTATGTTTCCCTCAGAAATATACCAGTTATATCTTAAACCAGAGAATTAGAGAGAGACACACACTATGAATTTTGTGAGAAACAAAATAGTGGTTAAAAGCATGGGCTCTAGAACCATATTTCCTGGTCTGAATCTCAAATCTTTCATACACTAGCTGTGTGACACTGAAGGAGTCACTAAACCTCTCTTTGCTTTATTCTCTTTATCTGCAAAATGTTACTTTGTCACAATTTAACACTACAGTATATCTACCACTAATGCAGGTAGGAACTATTCTACAAGAGCACAGTGCCTAAGATACAGTAAGCTAAAGTTGTGTTGAAAGAAGGAATAAATGAATGAATGAATCAGCAGTAGCAGAAAAAGTCAGATTAAATATGCCCAGTAGGAAATATGAGAGGAACCAGTGGAAACTGTGAGTACTAAATGGAACTTTAGTAATTATAATGATAGTAAAAATGTATTTGCAAAGTTGCCCAGTATTGGATCCAGTGGAACTAATATTGTCAACATTCTTTCTGGAGATGTATCTGAAATGTTAGCCATGTTTTTTCTCTACTTATTTCCATTCAAGATGAAACTTCATCAGCTTCACACCTAATAGAGGTGGTTCACAGGCTTTCAGTAAATTTAAGGTAATTTATGATTTCATCTTTCTCAAGTAATTTTCAATCAAGTAAAGTTATCCAACAAGACTGGAAGTTGCACATGGAAACATTTTATTTTAAGGTTTCATTAGTATGCATAAATTCACAGCCCCTCCTAATCTCTATCCATTTTTGCAAGTAATTGAAAAAAGTGACTCAACATATGTGGATACCAGTTTTTAGGTTAGCAAATGGGGCATGGCATTTTAAATGTTTTAAATGTGGAACATTAACTGTGCTATAATTTAATTTCTAATAATGAACCTGATTTTTTTTTTTTCCGAAATGAAGATAACATCCCCTGGGAAACATGAAAGCAGGAGGGTGTCACAGAAAGCATATTATAGCATGGACATCTATTTCCCAGTCCCCTTATTCATTACCTACAGGTAATATGAATTGTACTTAATTCACTTGGCCTCAGTTTCTTTATTCATTGAATAGGAACAATCATTATATACCTACACAAAAGCACAAGCTTAACCAAAACCTTGCATTCACTTACTACTAAGCCCCTACAATGTGCCAAGTTCAGACTTTTCCCTACTCCTTTAGCTGTTTACATGAGACCCCTCATAGGTAAGAACTGGGAAAGGAACACAAGCACAGTCATGGTGGGCGACATGGGGTTATGGCTACTTAGTCGTGCAGCCTGTACAACCAGCCTGCTTGGGTTCCATTGCGATGTCCCATTTCCATCTTAGAATGGGCTGCTGCTGAGTCCATCTGACTTTGACTTATCAGGTCAGACAAAATCTAGCTTATAATGGGCATTTCTAGTTGCAAGGTCACTTGGCGTTTGCTCCGAAGTCAAACATTCCATCTCTACCAGGGCTCAGTAACATGTCAAGGGCTATTTCTCAAAGAGTGTGTAATCGCTGCCACAAATGGCCTGGCCTTGTTCCAGATTCCAGAAGCCCACACTGAATTTTCCCACTGGGCCTTGCCATAATCTCCATAATGCTCCTCTCCCACTACTCACACCTCCAACACCTTACAGTCAGCTGGGATCAGGTGGCCCAAGTGGCTAGGCAGAAGCTCTGCAGATTGGAACTCTGCAGAGCTGCATTCTGATCCCACTCCAAGGATGCAACCTTGCCCGTCACCCGCTATTGCATTAATTCCAGGGGTGGAATGTGTTGCATCCATAAGCCAAAAAAGGTCTACCAGGTTCTATGTTTCCTCTTCCGTTATAGGAGATGCAAGATGCAACAATTTATCTCTCACTTTGGAGGAGATATCCTGGCACACTTCTGACTACTATACCCATGAATTTCCCAGAAGTGGCAGATGCCTACAACTTCCAAGTTTCTCTCTGCACCTCAGAGCATAGGTAGGTGTTTTACCAAATTCTGCAGCATTCTGGCCACCTGGTGCTCGTCCTGCCCAATCAGCCTAATGTCATTATTGTAATGGATCTCTGGGACACTCTGTGTGATATTCATTCTGTTCAGATCTCTTCAGACTATATGATGACAGAAGCAGGGGAGTTATCATACACCAGCTACAACTGGGATATGCGGACTGCTTCTGATCTACTTTCTAACTGGAATGAAGAAGAATGACTCTGCCAACTCACTGGCCACATAACATGTACCTAAGACCTTAACAGTCATCTCTAACACTGATACCACGTCAGCCAGAGCAACCATGAGTGAGACTCCTACTTGGTTATATCTGTAATAGTCTACTGTTAATCCCTAAGAGGGGGTTTCTGTAATCCCAAACAGAAATATGAGATAGATATGGTAAAGTAAACAGAAATATGGTAGGGACTGCCACAAATATATCTTTTAGGTTTTAAACAGTGGCACCAATCTCCCTCCAAACCTCACTATGACAGCTTTTATTCTACAAACCAAGGACCCAATGTGGGTTTTGTTCCAATTGCCATGTATATCAGTTCCAATTATATACACTTGGTAACTGTGAAATGACTACTGAGTGGTCTACTGACTCAGTAGCCACACTGGGAACTGTTTATTTTCCAGGACTCCCGGAAGGCCTGCTCCCTAAATGGGGTGCTATGATACTTTTAGTGTTTAAACACTACCACCTAACTATTTCTTTGGTTCCTTATTATCCCACATATGTTAATGAGCACAGCTCTGTGACTGTCCAACCTTTGGTCACTTTATCAGTAAGTCTGCCCTGGTTCCCTGGGCTTCCTATTAGGATTTTACCCTATGTCCCAAGAAAGTGCTCCCAGACCAGTGAATTCTTCCTATCCCACATTCTGGCCCTCTTGATCCCTGATGTACTTACTCTTCTGGCTCCTGTTGGTACATGCTGATGAATCCTTGCAATTCTTTTCTCTCTTCCCTCCTTTCCCAGCACATCCCCAGCTGGGTTATGCAGGGATTTAATCCTAGTTAGTACACTGGTAGCCAAGATAGAAGATGAGAGCAGCTGCCAAGAGAAGTACCTGTGAGCTTGTGGAAGGAAGGCTTCTCCAGCATCATCCAGCATAGGGAAGTTCTGGCTGTTCTAGGGAAGGGACACAATTTTCACAAGCCCCAAAACTCAATGAGTTCTACAGAATCAGCATCATTAAGATAAACCAACCAGATGCCCAACTCTTGTTTTCAACGTGCTAGGATTTCCCTACCAGGGATCTAACCTTCATATAACAGACCTGCCTTGGCTGAGTATTCAGACTTCTCTTCAGCTATGTAGCCCTAACAATGACATCCTCAGGCTGCTGCTCGAATATATTTGCTTTTCTATTACAGAAGACAAAGGCCTTCTTTATAAAACACTATGGAGACACCTTGGTTGTCACACTTAGTAACTGCTTTTAGTTTGTCATTTTCTCTCTGCAGGGCAGCTATACAGCTCAGCAATAACTAGACGATTCTGTTGTTTCCACCATATCTTTCAAATTGTTTCCACCATATCTTTCAAATTGCTACATTTTTGCACCTGCCACAGCATTCCCCTCCAGGGACATTTTCAGAGATCACCACTGTGAAACCTTTAGCAACTGAGCTGCCATCTTGTGCAAAGGACTATTTATGCCCCATCTACCAACCAGAATGGCATCCTTTTTACCCATCACGTTGTAGGTGAGCCAGTTTCAAATCCTACCACAGCCACAGTGGTTTTCTCAAACCACTCTCAGAACCACTGGTGCTAATCCAGATCCTCCATGAAGCCAGTGACAAGGCAGGATCAGACACACAAGAAATACCTGTAAGGGAATATGGAAAAGGGAGCAGTGAAGTCTAGGAAAACCATCAGACTGTGACGCAGATCTGCCCCTTTCGAAGGAGGACAGGAAGGGAGCAAGTGTGGTGGGAAAACTTGAGCCTGCAGTGCAATTCTAAGGAGGTTCAACAAGGTAATGCGAGTCCTGGAGACAAAGTCAGAACATTCACATGTCTCCCCAAATGGACCAGCCTTAGTCTTCCCACCACATTCATCATCAGCCGGGAGCAGTCTGCGGGAGATGCAGCCCCAGGGCAAAGATGGTTGTGCATTTCAGAGCTGAGCCGATGGGTCAATGATGCGCTGTAGTCTGCGATCTGAGGGGTGGATTTTCATGGCTGCCACAATAGTTAGCATTTACTGAAGACGCAAAACATGTCAGTTATCATTCTAAGCACACAGCTGGCATTACCTCTTTGATTCTACACAACAGGACTGTGACATGGTGTTTGTTTTTTTTAAATTATTCTGTTTTTATAAACGAAGAGACTAAAGCTAAGTGGTTTGCCCAAGTTTACACAGCTACAAAGTGGTAAAAATGGATTCAAATACAGATGCCTTTGATTGCACAGCCAGACACCTTTAACCACATATTCCCTGTCCTCAGAGGGCTTAGATTCTGCCAGGTAAAGACACATGGGAACAGACAAACACAAGAAAACATAATTGCTCTTGATTACAAAGTGCCTATCTAAAAGATTGCTTCAGTCTATCTGGGGGAATCAAAGAATGTTTTGGCGGATACTTAAAGGAGGGTTAGGTATTTGTGTAGGAGAAACAGGGAACAATGCCGAATAGGAAGAAGACATGTAGGCGTATCACAAGACTGGTTCTGGCATGGACTTTATATTTTCAAATTACTTGAAGCACCAGCCGGGTCCTGATCCTTCTCCAAGGGTTGAAAAATGAGGAAGCTTGTGTTCAGCCCAAACTCCTAGTATCAAGTAACCTTTTCCACCAGAAAGTTTCAACAAATATTGCCAATACCAAAAAGGGCAGAGAAAATGACAGGGAGCAATCAGTTGAAGAGAGTGACCTCTAAAGCAGTAGCAGGAGCAGCAGCGGCCACTGCTATCTCTGGAGGTGAAAATACAGCCAGAATTTTGAGAAAATATGCAAAGGAGGCAAAGTCTTCCAAAGAAGTCAAATGATTCATAGTTGGTACTAAAAGACTGTGGTGGAAGCAACAAAGACAAACCACTGTCCACAATTTGAGGTACACCCTCTGGTGCTAAACATAAATACCTCATTACCTGTGTAAAAAGGAATTTGGGCCGAACAGAATGGAGAATTTCCTCTTACAGAGAGCCGAATAAGTGTTAAGATTCCAAAGTATCAGATTCCAAAGTATCAGAATTTTAAATGGCTATACCTATGACATGACCCACCAATCATTCTCACATAAATTACAGCACAGATACGTGGAGATGATGATATAAATGTCCTATGAAGTACTGTTTGCAATCGGAAAAGATGGAAATAAATACCCATCTACAGGAGAATTATTAGGTTATGTTATATCAAATGCACCAACTGGGAGAAGTTATATATATGTTCAATAAATATCTAGTGAGAAATTACCACGGGCCAAGAATTGTGCCAGGAGCAAGTGACACAGAAGTGAAGAAAACTGATGTGTCCTTACCCTGACGGAGCTAGTCGTTTGGAAAACAAAGCAGATAAATACCAAGTCAACAAAGATGCATAAAGATAAAGAGGAAAATAGGATGTTGTGATAGAAAATAACAGGAAGCGGGGGGGGGGGGGACGGGGAGGGGAGAGAAGAAGAGTAATTTTGCTGTTTAATTAAAGAGGGTGATAGAAAATCTCTTTGAAGTAATATTGAATGTGAAATCTAAGGAATAAACAGGACAGGCATTGCAAAAAAGATTTTTTTTTAAAAAAAGAACAGTGTTCTGGACATGGGCAATTCAAATTAACAACCAGGGGCAAGATGCAAGAGAGAGGGGGGCTACCCCACAAGGCTCACATCTCCGAGCAGATGAGAGGGTACAGGATCCAGCTTACAGGTGGAGGGACGGTCCTTTCATAGGAGGAGAGATGCTGCCTGCATTTTAATATAAAAAATAATAATTTGAGTGGCAATGGGAATAGGCATATCTCTATTTCCCAGTCAGAAGATGAGGGAATTTGTTCTGATTTACTATTTTCTATTTCCCCCCATGAATTATATGTGAGTGGAGGATAGACAAGGGTAAATGTATGAGTGAGGTGGAAGGCAAGAGGAAAAATTAAGGCATAAAACAATTTTCCCAGAAAGTGGAAAAGAGAACCAGTTAAAAATATATAGCAGAATTTTCAAGGCCATGTCAAAAGTCTATAGATAACTGCATACAGCGTAGATATGCATATTAATTACTGTTGCTTCAATTGATATACTTCATTCTCTTTGGCTTTCCACTTGGCAAAACCTCCAGATTTAATACATGTGGGGAGAAAAACTGTGGAAATGACAAATAGAAAACAATTAAAAACATAACGAGATTTAAACAAGGATATATACATTATGAGCAACCATGTAAATAGTGCTAAATAGAATTACTTTCAAATTATTAAAATAAGCAAAGTTGCAAATGAAATGACTCATTTTAACATTATTTACCAAAAGAAATAAACTAAAATGAATCTCTTCCTAAAATAACTTTTTAAAAAATGTTACCTTTTAAAGTGTCTCAGATTTAAAAAAACAAAAAACAAAAACATATGGGTAGGTAGGAAATTTAAAGTAAAAAGCAGAAGTCATTGCACACTCTAAATATAGATGTAGTAATATGTCAAGCTTTAGTTGAAATTTCTCTCTCTATATATAACCTGTAATGGGTTCAGTATTTACTCTTTTAAAGGTTTTATTTCTAAAGGACATATAATGTAGCTAATTAAAATGACAATTAACAAGGTTTTTATATTTTTTAAATTTTTGCTTGCTCCATTTCTACACATATGAAGGACTGGGACCTCAAAAGAAAAGGCCACCCAATCATAAAATACAGAGACAAGTCATGAAGTAGGAACCAAACATAACATAACACTGAACCAAATAGAAACAGAAATTTGAACCAGTGTTAAAATTCTAAATTAGTTTACGTTATTAAAATAACCTCTATACCAGTAGTGTAAATACTTCAGTGTATAACAGAATTACTTAAATGTTTTTGAAAAGATAAATTCCTAGGCTCCATTCCATAGCTATGAATCAGAATCTGTGGGGAGGCCCAGGAATCTGCTTTTTTCTTTTAAAGGTCAACTGATGGTTTTGAAGTAGATGATTTGGACCCCATATTGAAAAAAAAAAATTCTGGCTCAATTTCAAATTATATTATAGACTGATGACTTTACTGCAAAGAGAAAAAAAAAAACAACAACTTTAGTTACCAATCAAAAGTTTGGTTCTTGGTAATCCTGTGCATTGGTTGTCCAATCAAGCTTTGGTAAAATTAACATGTTGTAGAATGGTTAAATATCTGGGAAACAAAGATCTCAACTCCAGTCTTCATTTATAAAGGTCCATCTTTGACTACAAAATATCTGTAAAGAAAGAGGTAGTCTTTATTTATTACATGGATAATTTAGTATTTAGAAGTATAAAAGGCCAGAAGGTACTAGATTTTTGAGGCAGCACTGCAGGTAGCTATGTGGATTGAGAATGGTTTTAACGGAAGCTGTGTAACACTCATATGTGATTGTCATGGTGAGTCAACTACAAAAGGTATGATAAAAAGACAATATACCTGGATTGCTAACGCTGACACCAAAAGTGATTAAAAACCTATGGCAAAGAAGCCAAATCCACCCAGGAATAAGCTGAAATCATTTTCATCCAGAGAAGCTGAATCCGTCAGATCTTTATACCAAGGTATTTACAAATTCTAAGGGGAAACTGAATACCTGAATAAATGATGCTAAAACTGGGCTGATTCCTGAGGAGAGGTAGGAAGCTTGGAAGACTTCAATTGTCAATCCTCCATAACTACCCTAAACAATAAGATAGTCACTAGCCATATGTGGCTACTGCACTGAAATGTGGCTAGTGCAACTGAGACACTACATTTCTTGTTTTATTTAATTTCAATTAATTTCAATTAAAATCTAAAACTGGACATCCACATGCAAAAAAAAAATGAATCTAATAGAGAACTTACACTTCACACAAAGTTTAACTCAAAATGAATCACAGATATAAATGTCAAATGCAAAACTATAAAGCTCCTAGAAGATAACATGAAAAAATGAAGATGACCTTGGGTTTGGCGATGACTTTTTGTAAAAAACACCAACAGGCATAATCCATAAAAAAAGAATTGATAAATTGGACTTCATTAAAATAAAAAAACTTCTGATCTATGAAAGACATTATCAAGAGAATGAAGACAAGCCACAAACTGAAAAAATATCTGCAAAAGACATACCTAAGCACTGTTATCCAACATATACAAAGAACTCTTGAAACTCCACAGTAAGAAAACAAAAACCTGATTAAAATAGGCAAAAGACCTAACAGATACCTCACCAAAGTAGATATACAGAATGCAAATAAGCATATGAAAAGATGCCACGCATCCTGTGTGACCAGGGAAACGCACACTAAAACAACGAGACACCACCACATACCTATCAGAATGACCAAAATCCAGAACACTGATTCACACCACCAAATGCTGACGAGCTTGTGGAGTAACAGGAAGTCTCATTCTTTGCTTGTGGAATGCACAATGGTACAACCACTGTGGAAGACAGTTTACAAAACTGAGCATGCTCTCACCATAAGATCCAGCAATGCACTCCTTGGTCTTTACTCCAAGGACGGGACAACTTACTTCTATACTCACACCTGAACACAGATGTTTAGAGCAGTTTTATTCATAATTTCAAAAACATGGAAGCAACCAAAATGTCCTTCATTAGGTGAAGAATAAACAGGTACATCCAGACAATAGAATATTATTTAGCATCAAAAAGAAATGAGCTATCAAGCCATGAGAAGACATGGAGGAAACTTAAAAGCATATCACTATGTGAAAGCCAACTGAAAAAGCTACATACTATATGATTCCAACTATATGACATTCTGGAAAAGGCAATACTATGAAAACAGTGAAAAGATCAGTGATTGCTAAGAACTGGGTGGAGGAAGGGTTAAACAGGTAGAACACAGGATTTTTGGGCAGTGAAACTACTCTGCATGAAACTATAAAAGTGGACACATGTCATTCATTATACATTTGTTCAAAGCATCCAACACCAAGATTGAACCCTAATGTAAACTACGATCTTTTGGTGATGATATGTCATTTTATCAATTGTAGCAAATGTCCCACTCTGGTGGAGGATGTGATAATGAGGCAGATATTCATATGTGGTGACAGAAAGTACAAGGGAAATCTCTGTACCTTCCTCTCAATTTTGCTGTGAACCTAAAACTGCCCTAAAAAATGTCTATCAAAAAAAAAAAAAAGAAACAAACCTTGAATCTAAAATCTGATATTTGATTCACGTATTGTAAAACTTTTAAGTATGTTTGAACTCATTATATATATATATATATATATATATATATATATGCTTTGTTTCAACTCTACATTTTGTGAAATATAAATACAGTTCAAGTATATCCAATGAAAATTTAGTGTCCTAATGTAGAGGTGCTCTAAGTATAAAATACACATTGGGTTTTGAAAACTTAGTATGAGAAAAAGAATGTAAACTATCTCATTAATAATATTAATATTGATTACATGTTGTAATATTAATATTTGGATATACATGGTTCAATATGTTTAAATAAATATATTATGAAAAATCTCACTTGTCTTTTTACTTTTTAAAACATAGATGCCAGACATTTAAAATGACATAGATGGCATGCATTATATTTTTATTGGACAAAGTTGCTTAGACATCTTTTAATATGTTGTTGCCTATATAAGTTGTAAATAATTTACACGTGTATTTGCTATCACATTGTCTACTGAATCAAGACAAACAAAGATCTTGCATATAATAATTATGATTTAAGTTACGTAAGGAACTGAGGGTCACTACTTGCAGACAGAGGCCTGGGAGCAAACGATATACTTTTCAGTCAGAGCAAGAGTATGAGCTTGCCAGCTTCCAGATAAATGGTCTCAACAAAATGATCCGTGTCTACTAGCATCTGCTCGTTTGCCCCTGGCCCCAAACACCATGATGAAATACAGACAAAAGCAAGAAGGGTAAGATCATGATTCACCTAATCATGACAATAACTTCAGGAGGAAGATAAAAATGAGCAACTAGAAACTGTATAAATAGAATTTTTTCTGAGAATTGAGCAACTAGAAACTGTATAAAAATGAGCAACTAGAAACTGTATAATAGATTTTTTTCTGAGAATTGATCTTTTGTGATAAGATGCAAATAATTCAATTCTATACTAACGAAATTCTGAAAAATAAGGCAGATGAAAATGAATTTTCATAAATCTATGCACAATATCATTATTCAGCAACTTCTCTGAAAAACAGAGATACGACATTTGGGGTTTTGCATTGAAAGCATAGTCATAAGTTAAGTATCACTTTGTTATCCATGGGAACCAATGATAAGTTAGAAATTTAATAAGATTATTCTCTGGCAAGAAAATAATATGTGGTATTTTACAATGTAAGCATTCATTCAAAATATATTTATTGAATGCCTCAATATTAAAAAATGTTGTGTCAAATGCTTTGGAGAATGCAAAGGTGAACGACATAGAGGTACTTCTCTCTGATGACAAGTAAATGTCTATTCTCAGAAAATGCTCTCTCCAGTTTGTATCCACACGAGTCTTTCAACTTCCCTGTCTTGGATTACTACTGTCCCTACTCCCATCTTCCCAGGTCCTTTTGCATGGTTCTGTGTTTCTGGACTAGGTGACTGAAGGTTTCCTTTACTAATTCATTCAACACCCTTCTCTGGTGCATTGATGACGCACACCCACCCATACTCTCTACATGCATGATCCTTCATCTTCATACACATGCAGCACATGTTACAGGAACTCCAACACTTAAGGACCCCTATCAGTGTGGCTGGTCCACTTCAGCAAGAAATAAATGCAAGTGAAAGAAGTGGTCTGAGTTATTAACATCAAATGAGGAATTACTTGCCTTTTATTTTCAAATCTTATACCTCTATAAAATGTATGAGAACAGAAGTGCTGATTTGAAAAACAAATCCACCAGGGACCCAAATAGAAAATTATATACTAGATAGAACATGCTAACAGATCTAATTAAAAAATAGTTCTTGTAATGGCTGGAATTATAATTATAATCATCCTTTCTCACCTGACCCCTCATCTTGAATGATGGCTGAATAGAAATGCAGCATACTTGCTTAAAAAAACAAAACAAAACAACAATAAAAACAATTCACCTGTCATAAAAGCTAAAAACATGAAATTAATACAGCATCTGGAAAATATTTATTAATTATGCCAACTAAAACAGATGGGCAATCAAGCTCTAAAATCTGTTTTTTTTTTAATGGCCTGATTTGACAATGAATAATAGGTCAAATATTACACTAAGAATGGTGACTATCCTTTATTCAAGAAGAATAAAGTGAGCATCTTAAATAAAGATGAACAGTCTCCTCTCCAAAAGAGTTAACAGTAGTTTATATAGTTCCTTATTTTATGATAAAGTATCATTTTGAAAAGTTGGCCATGACATTTTTCATCCTAGAAAAACAGCAAGAAGAATACTTTATAACCCATATCTTAGAACCTCAATCCCCCAACATTGTTAGCAGATCAAAGGATTATAGAATAAACATGAAATTACTTTGCATAATATGAGTGACAGAAGTATATATATGTTACACACACAACACACAATAGGGTTTATTTATATGACATAGAGTATCATCCTCATAAATCTTACTTCATGACAAGAATTTAGCCTTGGCCTCTATTCCTATTTGCTCAGCCTCTGACTCAGACCCACTCACTCCTTGGAACATCCAAATATCATTGCAATTCATCCATCATCTTTGTCATCAACCACGTAATTAGACGGTTCCTTTTTTTTTATGAGTTCAAACAGGGCTTGCTTTAATCTGTAACGATCCCACATCCTCTTGCACCTCCAAAATGTGGTAGAGTACATGTTTTTCCTATCAGAGTGATATAATAAATACCAGTCACTTTAAGAGTTGCTCAACCAAGGTTAAACTACTTGGTTTGGGGAAGTCTCAAAACCCTAAATTTGCAAAATTTTCATCATGCAATCTCTAACAGTGACTATAGAATAGTTTTTAGCAAAATTATATGTCAAAAATTTTCATAGATTAATAAAAATCTCTGGGTTAGACAGTTCTCACTAATTGTGTAAAATTTCCCACTTGATGATTAAAAATGTCCCCAGAGTTTTATTTCTAATCAATGAATGCAGTATTTAGTTCACACCTACTATTTGCAGAGCACTGTACCAGGCACTGATGAACAGGAAAAACAGAGATCCTACCCCTAAACAGCATGTCCACCAACCTGGAAGATAAGATCAAAATATGTAGTGAGATTTATAAGATAAACCCAAGTGAAATTTTGTGAGATGGCTTGCAAATCCTTTCTTCCTGCCACCTTTGCTTTCTTTATTTTTATTGGCTAATTCAAATGAGGGCTTTTAGTAGTTTTATCTGAGAAAACAGGGTTCATAAGAGAGAGAATTTGTTTTGAGTACAAACTCATGGGAAAGACACAGGAAAGGAAAGAAGAAAAAGATATAGCATCAGTTCCTGGAAGGAACCATTGTTGAGCTTTTGTAGAAAGTGATGTTAGAGATGGAAAAACTTGAGATGATTTTCCAGGCAAGATTATATGATACTTAGATCATAAAGCAATGCAGTTTGGGGGGGTGGGAGGGTGGGGGCAGAGGAATGCAGTTCAAGTAATTAAATTCAGCTTGAAATTGGAGAAAAGGTTCCTTTTGCCTTTCTATGATTTCCTAGATATCTCTGCAGTGTCTCTAAGAGGTCAAAGAATTCCTTAGTAGAAATTCCGGTAACTGAAAGAACAAACAGAAACAAGTAAAACACCCACAGAGGGGCCTTCTAATGGAAGGGTGTCCATGTTGAGGCACCACTTTCAAATGGCTCATGCAGAAGAATGTGGGTAGTCTTCTTCCTGAGCACATTACCACGCCCCTTGTAGCCCCAGAAGTAACGAAGGTCCCAGCTGGTGGTGCCTAAGTTCCACAATGATATATGTAAGACTGAGCTGTGAGTTATTAAAATCTATAGATGAAGTTCTGAGAACATTCAGATTACAAAGTTATGAAATAATGAACGATTTAGAATGGAATGTAGTTAAGTACAAAACTGCGTGGTAGGAACTTATATGTCATAGAATTTCAGAGAAAGTTGAAGGCTGAGTCAGTAAAGGTTTCATGAAAGTGTTGGGAATAATATGGGCCAATGAAGTACTGGTAGTTGTATGGACTATGCCACAATTCATGTTGGAATCTAATCTTCAATTTGATGGTAGAAGGTGGGGCCATTGGGAGGTTATTAGATCATGAGGGTGGAACCCTCATAAATGGGATTAGTGCCCTTATTAAAAGAGGACAGAGAGTTAGCTCTCTTTCTTTCCACCATGTGAGGCTACAACTAGAAATTGGCAGTCTACAAACTGGAAGAGAGATTTCTCCTGGAACCAAACCATGCTGGCAAACCATGCTGGCACTCTGATCTCAGACTTCCAATCTCCAGAATTATGAGAAATAAATGCCTGTTTTTTACGCTAACAACAAAAAAGAGAAAAATCAAAGAATAAAAAAAAATTGCATTGTTTTGGTGATAAAATTCTTCAATATGGAAGTTTCAGTAGTATTATGAGGTGTGAAACAAGATCCAAAGCGTTATAAAATAATGGATATCAACAAAATAGACAGTGAACATTGATCATTCAACGTAAAAACTTGCCAGTGAAATAAAGGAAAATGTTTAGATGGTAAAGAAAAATATTTCAAGTGAAAATATTTTCTTTTTCTTACCTTTTTAAAAAGTTTCCTTTTTTTGAAGTACCTTTGAAGGTAGAAAACATGAAACCAAAGGAGACTAAGAGACTGAATGTGATGGAACTGATAAATGTGGGAGCAAATTTCTTGTTATTTATCCTTGCTTTGTGCATTTCAAAATTCAGAATGTCTTTATGCTGCAGCATCCCACTGAGGTTACCCTTCTTTAGGGAGAAACACGTGTTCAGAATTCTTTTAACTTCCCATCAGTTTATCTGATTTATATTTATAATGCTGAGCTGAAGATTACTAATGCATATTTTAAATATAAATGACTTTTACTTGCTAATAAGTTAACATGTTAGTTTTTAAATTGTATGTGTATTTTAAAGACAGAGAAAAGTCAGTCTGAAAAAATGACTTTAATGGGAATTTTACAAGCAATCAAGTCAGTAAAAAGGGAATAGGTTGGATTAAAAGGCAGGGAGTCAAAAACCATCGTAACACATGAGATGGGCAACTTTTTATTCTATGAAACTCAGGGATCTCAGCTATTTCACCTCTTTCCAATCACTTTCATGTCATCTATATTCTATCTTATTGCATTGAAATTCCTAATGTGATCAAGAATTTGGTAGCCACCAATTAATACACACTATTAGAATCAACATAAATATCTACTGAATTAGTAGAAATAGCATTTAGAGATTTCAATTCTGTTATTTGAGTTAAGCAAAATATATTTTATCTACTCTTATGTAAAAAAGTCTAATCTTTGCCACAGTTCTCATAAACTTCCATATAGAAGAAGGCAGCAGAAGAATAATGGTGATTGATCTGTGTTTCTGATTCTGTGGTATTTTGTAAGCTTTGCAATGTCTCGAGCTTCCTTTGAATTACCATAGAATATACACAAGTGAAATTTTTATATAAAATTCAAAGTGTAGTTTGATACTTGTGAAGTAGCCCCAGTAAAGTAAAATTAGTATGTGCTTTGATATATTAAACACAACAGAAAACAATATCTTTTTTAATTCTTATATATTTTATTACTTAAATGTTTATTTTCAAATAACTGTAAGGTTGTTGGAATCCCAAATAATTTAGCCATGGAAACTTTTTAATTGATAGTTTTTAATTCATGTTATAGCTAAGTATGTTATTCTACTGCCTTGATTATTAAAAATTTATTCTTTGTGACAATATCTGACTATGATTGCACACATGAAAAGTTTGTCACAGCTTTTCCTCAGTTCTCAACTCCTCCCTTCAATTAAAACACAAGGGGAAAAAAACTGCTCAAATGGTTTTCTGGGCTCTAACAACACCACATATATGGTGTTAATCCCTTAAACCCAGCAAACTGT
The DNA here is from genome assembly GCF_964194185.1 of Rhinolophus hipposideros. Lineage (NCBI taxonomy): Eukaryota > Metazoa > Chordata > Mammalia > Chiroptera > Rhinolophidae > Rhinolophus > Rhinolophus hipposideros. The sequence goes on along the minus strand of NC_138051.1, from coordinate 23,537,333 downwards.
TGATGTATAAAAAACAATATTCTCCAAGAGCAGTGGGTCAAGTAGTGCAAAGATACTTAAAATGATACAGAAGGCCCATGTCTCTCCAACCAAAAGAATTACTGAACTGCTGTTTTCAGTGCTCTGTTTTTGTATATAACTTTTCTTGGCAACAGATGCAATATTTATAGTAAAGTCTATCACCGTTTATTAATGTTATACATTAGAGTTATCTGCTACTCTAAAAATGATATGCTAAATTATGCATAACATTTTCAAATAATAGAAGAAAAGTGAACTGACAAATTATTAATTTCATTTCATTGTTTTATATAATACAACATGATAAACCTTGACTAAGCAATGTAAATATATCGATTCCATTTAGCATAATTGTGCTAACCATTTATAATGAAGTCTCCAGAGTCCTTTTCTATTTTATTTTCCCTAAAATTGCAAGAGATTTTTTCCTCCTTTTCTTTCTTTCCTTCTGCCATTGTTTAAAGCAGTTGCTTTCCAGTAATTCATAGGCAAGCAGAAGACAAACACAGAAATAACTTGACAGAACGTAAGTCCATAGTAATGATAAAACAACTTGCCAATTGGAATCTTTTAATTAAGTGATTTGGAAAAACTTGTTGCAGATATAATATGCATCTTGCATGTTGTTTACTGCAAGACAAAATGGATCAAAATACTAGTCTCAAAGCTCTAATAACATATTAAAGTAGGTACATTGTTAAAGGTATACCAATGATTCAACTTGCCATAAGAAGCAATGCCACCATTGTTTTTGATAGTATGTTTTTAACAATTGCATATTATACTTTCAACTTTGAAGAACAGGTATTTGTGGGAACACGAAATTTTATTTTTTAAAAGCCATAGATTCTTTGCATACATCTCTATGTTTTCTGTTCCTGAGAGTTCTGAGAACATTAAGCAGGTACACCATCATCCTTAACCTAAGGGACTCCTCTCAAAATATAATACCAAGAAGAGAGCAGAAGCAGGACTGGGGTTTGGGGGAGGAGGGGATGGATGTCAAGAGAAAAAACAGATTCCGCTGTGCATGAAAATTCAGTATACAGGCAAGTCAGTATCTCATATAAGCAGAGAGAAGATGGACTCCTTAATTAATAGAGAAGCTAAATGAGGATAGCTACATGGAAAACAATAAAAGTGGATCAATTCTTCACATCATACATCAGGATAAATTCCAAAAGGACCAGAGAGTTTACTGTAAAAAAATAAAGCAAAGCAAGTATTAGAAGAAAATATAGATTAATTATTTTGTGTTTGTGGAATTTGTGTTTGTGGAAAAACATTCCTAACTATAATTCAAAATCCAGACGGAATAAAGGGGAAAATGACAAATCTTATTAAATTTTAAGAATCTTTTACATGAAAAAAAGAAAAAAATAAACAAAGTAAAAAGACAAACATATGGGAAAATTTGCAGTTATTAGGTTGGTGCAAAAGTAATTCCGGTTTTTGCGATTATTTTTAACCTTTTAAACTGAAATTGCTTTTGCACCAAACTAATATATCATAGGCAAAGGGACAGTGTCCTTAACATGTTAACTTCTAATGGTAGAGAAGAAAAACACCAAAAACCCTGAATGGTCTAAGACTATGTACAATGTTTAATCTTGCTTAAAACAAAAGAATATATTGGGGCAGCTGGAAAGCTCAGTTGGTTAGAGCACGAGCTCTGAACAATGGGGTTGCCGGTTCAATTCCTGCATGGGATGATGAGCTGTGCCCACTGCAACTAAGATTGAAAACGATGACTGGACTTGGAGCTGAGCTGCGCCCTCCACAACTAAATGGAAGAACAATGACTTGGAACTGATGGGCCCTGGAGAAACACACTGTTCCCCAATATTCCTCAATAAAATTTTAAAAAATTTATTTAAAATAAATACATAAATAAATAAATACAAGAATATATTGCAAGACCACTTCTCACCTATCAGACTGAATGCAATTCAAAATTATGACAATATAACATACAGATGAGGCGGTTGCAAAACAGGTGTTCTAATACATTGCAGGTGGGAATACAAAATGTCATAACCCCTAAGGAAAGGAACTGGCAATATTTAACAAAATTTCATATATATTCACCCTTTGACCTAGCAATCCCACTTATAGGAAACTATTCCAAAATATACTGGGAAAATATATACAAGTTGATTTATTATAGCACTCTTGGCAATACAAAAAACTTGAAACAAAGCAAATGTCCATCAAATTGGGAATAATATAATATATTATATAAGTATTATATAATATATCATATAATTATATAATAATATAATATAATATAATATAATATAATATAATATAATGTAATGTAATATAATATAGTAAAATAAGACCAGGTATAATATAATATAATATAATATAATATAATATAATATAATATAATATAATATAATACTGGGTCTTATATTAATTTTTGCTCCCAAAGATGCATTAGAGCTGATTGTCCAGCTAGGTCTTTTTTTTTTAATTTATTGGGGTGACAATTGTTATTAAAATTACATAGATTTCAGGTGTACAATTCTGTATTACATCATCTATAAATCCCATGGCTAGGTCTTATTTTCGGGGAAACAGGGTATCAGTTTGTAAAGATTCTCAACAAAAAAAAAAAAACCCAAAAAACCATACAAAAAAACCCTATTGGTCTCCTTTGGAGGACATTAATGAACTGACATTTTTCAAAACTGGTAAATAAAGGAAAAGATCAAGTAGTTATCCCACCTCTCCTACACCAACTGTAATTCATTGTCACCAAATACTGTAATTTTATCTTTATAGAATTATTCCAGTTTATAAATGAAGAAGAAATGATATAATTAAAAGATCCCAATTTTAAACATCCCAATGATATACGAATTTGAGCAATGATCACCAACTGCTAAAACATCATAAAAGTTATTGCTTTTGTTAACTGTCTGTGTTGATTTCCACATATGATTGGAGAATCACTAACCTGAGGGGCAGGGGAGCTCCTTACCCACTTTGGGATATGACTTTTCACCGATTTCTTTTATTTTTGCCCCCTAAACATCATTTCTCTCCTCTGTCCCTAATCTTCTATTACTAAGTATACCAGCAATGCAAGCTTCCTTTAAGGCCCAGGACATACAGGTCAAGAACACAACGACCACCACACTAACAGAACTTGGGTAGAGTAATCAGATAAGAAAATGAAACTAAAGGCCTAAGAATTGGAGAAGTAGAAATAAAACTGTCATTATCGGCAGATGATATAATTGTCTACATTGAAAACCCAAAAGAAACTATCAACAAATTATTAAAAATAAGTTTAGCAAAGTGTCAGGATACAAGATAAATAGGAAAGAATCAATATCAATGTTGTACATCAGAAAGAAACTGATCATAATTTTAAAAGATATCATTTACAGTAGTAACAAAATGTACACATTAATGAAAATGAAAGAGACAAAGATGTTTTAATCATCTGTGGGGATAATTATAAAAATTATTGAAAGATCTTAATGAAGATGTAATAAATGAAGACATATACTATGTTTACAAATAGAAAATATCATAAAGATGTCAATTTCTCCAATAGCTATAGATTCTTTGAATTCAAATAGAAATTCCAACAGGATTTTTTTTAAAGGATTTGACATTTTATTGGAAAAGCAAAGGTCAAGTATAACCAAAATGTTCCTAACGAATATTAATGTGGAGAACCTTTTCTCCCAGACATGATTATCGTAAGTTTCAAGTATTTAGGACAGTATAATACTGGAATAATTATAGGCAAAGAGACCAATGCATCCAAATAAGAGCCACTATACAGATACATGCCTACATATGAAACTTGTGTAGGTGACAGATGTGTTATAGAGCACTGTGAATATAAAGGACTATTTCCTAAAAGATATTCAAACAATTGTTTATTCATATGCGGGCGTTGGTATAGAAACCTACATCACACGATACACACACAAAAAATACTTCCGAGATTTCAATATGAAAAGCAACACTTCAAAATTTTACATGAAAATAGAGAAAAATAGTTTATGACTTCAGAATAGGGTTAAAAAGGAAAACTCAAAAATTCTTAACCATGAAGGGTAATACCAATACACACAATTATAATGCTAGTTTAAACTTTTGTTCATCAAGAGTCATTCTTAACAAATTAAAAGATTAACTATAATTAATTTGTACTTCTTATAGGGAATATAGTCAATAATATTGTAATAACTATGCATAGTGCCAGGTGGGTACTAGTCTAATTGGGGGGATCACTTTTAAGTTATATAAATATCTAATCACTATGCTGTTCATCTAAAACTAATAAAAGATAATATTGAATGTCAACTGTAATTAAAAACTAAAAATAATAAAAATTAAAAAATAAATATTAAATGATTGACTATAAAATGGAAAATAATTACAGCTTTTGTAATTGAGAAAAAAATAGGATCTAAAATATATAACAGATTCCTTTAAAGCAGAAATAAAAGTAGGAAAAATATATGACTAGGAATTTTAGGGACATTTAAACATGTATGGCCAATAACTGCTGTAAAATAAAAAATGTGCAACATAATTATTAATCAGCACCATGTTAAATAAGTCTACCGTGAGATACTCTTTGACACCTAGTTTTTCAAAAATTATGAATTCTGGTAGTTCCAAACACTGAAGATGTCACTGATCAATAAAATGGATTTTTCTATTTTACTCTTATATACTGTTGATAGCAGTATAAAGTGGTAAACTACTTTGGAAACATTTTTATATTACTCTGTAATGTTGAACGTGTGCACGTGATAAGACAAAGCAATTCCACTCCAAAGTGTAATCCACAGGGACACCGAGGGGCACGTGCACCAGGAAACAGGTACAAAAATGTCCTCAGCAACATTGTGTGAACCTGTGGAATACTGGAAACAACCCACATGCCCAGTGATAGGAGAATGGATAAATAAATGGGTAAACAACATTATGTACAGCAAGGAAAATAAATAAATTAGGCAACTACATGGTTGTTACTTGGGAACATACTTGCAGTTTGAAAAAAAGAAATTCAACACTAAATAATCATAATATAGTGTACCATTTTAATAAAGCTCAAAAAGTAGACTAAATAATGTTTATAGATGGATACATATGGAATAAAATTAATTTTTATAAAAGGATGGAATAGTGCTTCCATGTGAGGAAGGAGACAGGGAGATGGGATAGGCTAGGAGTATAAAGGCCATATTCAGAAGGTACTAGATAGTACACTGAATGGTGGATCCACGGTTTATCATCATGCTTTATAATTTACATATAGGTAATGCAATATGGTCATGGGTCACTGAATAAAAGGGATATTTTCTGAGAAATGCTTCATTAGGTGTTTTTTGTTATGTGAAATCATAGAATGGACTTACACAAACCTCGATGATACAGCCTAGGCTACAAACTTGTATAGCATATTACTGTACCGAATACTACAGGAAATTGTAACACAATGACAAATATTTGTGTATCTAAGCATAGACAAGGTATGGTAAAAATACAGGATAAAAGATAAAAATGGTACACCTGTATAGTGCACTTAGCATGAAGGGAGCTGGCAGGACTGGAAGTTGCTCTGGGTGAGTTAGTGAGTGAGTGGTGAGTGAATGTGAAGGCCTGGGACATTCTTGTACACTGTGGACTTTATAAACACTGTCCCACAAGCCCTCCCCCTGCTTTCTTCCGACAGTGTCAAATATACAACATGGAAGCTATTAATGTTGCTCCACGAACAGGGATGTGGGCTGGATTGATTGGAAATATGGAGGAGAAACTGGCTGGGTAAGGCCTAGATGACCACAGCACTGACTGCAGGGAGGGAGTGAAAGGTGGCCTGGGCTCAGCAGGAATCAGACATCAAGATGGAGACAGAAAGGAACACAGGGGATTGCCATGGCAGTGCGGTTTCGGCTATTGCATGTTGGAGCAGTGGTCAGATTAAGGAACTTTGTGGTATTCATTTTTAAAAAGAGGGTGCTTAACGTGAAGAGGGTATAGAACTGAGGACTCAATATTTTGACTTTGGATATTTGTTTTTGGTTCCATTGACAGCACCCGGTATAAGGGGCTCTTTCTGGCATTGAACAGATGGAAGAAATAAAACTTACCTACGCTTTACATCATTGCAACCTGAAAATATATCCAAAGTACAGGGGCAGACTGGCTCCACACTACACAGAAAATTTTACTAAAATGGCAGTGGTACTTAATACTTGTTACGGGAGCTCCTGGGGACCTGTGTCCTTGTACAGGATCTTAGGTCCTCAACAAAGAATGTACACCAATGTACTCTGAAGACCATAAGGCTGCATCTGGGAGGGCATAGTGTCCTCTGAATATGCAGTGTTGAGGGACAGGCTCCTCTGTGTCGAAACTCACTGGTTGACTGGGATATAAACTGTGTACTCAAAATTGAGGTGATGTGAATGAGAGGGAATCTACTGTCAAGCCCCACAGATACTGCTCCCACCAGAGAAAAATAAAAATTCCTCCTGAACCACACAACCTTCCATTTCTTACAGGAAATTCAGCTCTGTTATTTTATGGGACCACTTTCACACATGTGGTCCATCATTGACCAAAATGTCGTTATGTGGCACATGACAATTAAATGGATCAAATTAAATGGTAAAAGACAACTATTATTTGTTAATATAATTAAGAAAAAGAAAGAAGGAACAAGGATGGGAGGAAAATAACATAATTACGCACTATATTTCCAAACACTTGATCTATTGGTGGGGGCAGGGAGTAGCAGTAATGAGTGCAACCAAGTAATCCTTTCTGGGTCATAATGAAACATATGGGAAGGTATGTTTCAGAGTATTATGATATATGATCTTGTGTAGCATACCATATGGTTTTGTGCTAGTTTAAAAAATAATAGAAATTTAGGAAACAATTGTACAGAAAAAACAAACACATTGTTTACTAGATGGCATTAGTAATACAATTTTGGAACATGAAACAAGTCAAGTTTAGATCCTTAACATTTAAATTAAGGCTCTAGGTATGGCTATAATTTACAAGAAATACAAAAGACAGAGCAGCATTTTAACCCCATGAGGAAACAATTCTACAAGATAAATAACTCAGTTTCTCCAACAAATAAAATGCATAGCAGAGAAACGAGGAGGGACTGATAGTTTAAAATAATACATAATTGCAATATGTGAACTGATTGGACCTTATTTAGATCTTGATTCAAAGTATTACAAAAATTTATCAAAAAGGAAGAATTTGAACACTGACTAATGTATTAAATAGTTATCTTTTAATTATTTTTACTTGTGATAATGGTACTGATTTTTTAATGAGACTAGTTTTTAAGATAAATATATTAATATTTACAGATTACATAATAAAATGTTGTGAATTTCCTTAAAAATAATTGTGAAGATAGAACTGGATAGATAGGAGCCCAAAAGCCATAGATTAGTCATGAATTTCTATCCACTGAAGCTGGGGAATGGGTAAAAAAAAATGGTCTTTACATTGTTATGTTATATAACATTCATGTGGATATGGTTGAAATTTTCTATTGTAACATGTTAAAATTTATTCCTCACAACAACCTCATGAATAAAAGAATGTTTACTATATTTTTGTTTATTTTTTTATTTTTAGGAAAGAATAAGACGTGGAGAATCTAAGAAACGTATAAGTTCAGTTTATAACAAGACAGACCACAATCGAGAGGCTACAGTCTTTTATCCAGTGTCTTTCTATGATCTCTAAATCCATAGACTTTTATGCTCCCACTAGATGATATTCCAGATCATTATTTATAAATGAGATGAATACCCACGCAATAACTCTCTAAGCAATGCATTCTTAGATAAATGGGAGTGTTTTGTAAACCTTGTAAACAAGTTCTAAAAATGAACCAGCCCTTGGAGTTTTTTACATCATCTTTCCCTCAGGAAAAAACACTTGTCAAAAACTGAATAAAGTTCATTATTGCTTCATTAATAACCAACTTCTCTGAATAAATGAATAAAAGTTACTATTTCTAAAAGTAGTGTGCCATTTATATTAATGTAGCAGTTTTAGCACCATCTTCAGGTGCCAAAGGAACAGATAGAAAGGTAAACCCTAAATTGTATGTGATTTCAACCACAGTTACACAAAGGCTTACATCCGAGTAGAGAAGAGAGGAAGGAAAAAGGAGAGCAGGGTAAGGCACAAAATTTGATGGGGATGGTGGAGTGAGGAGACAGAAAGTAAATTCTGTTTTAAATGGCTCAATGTGGCTTGTTTTACAAAACATATAGTTTGGCATGAAAATTTATTAGCCTTTATCTCTTTGGACAGAAATAAATACCTCTATGTTTACAAAAATATGCTTATGCAAATTTTATGTTAAAAAAGGTATTAAAAGCCAGACAGCAACAGAAATGTTAAAAAGTAAAACACAAAATAACAAAAATTAAAAGCAAAATAAAACTCTCAGAACATTTGAGATTTTTTTTTTTTTTCATTATCCCTTCTACATTAGTTATTTCCTGAAAGCTTGGTTTCATTTTGGTTTATCTTGGTCTTTTCACATAGTTTGTAAATATTCTACTTTGTGGTTAAAACTAATAACTCTCCTTGTCATCAGCCCAAGCCTGGTTCCCTAAAGTATTTTCAAATTTCAAAGTTAATTGAGCTTCTGAGCAAAGTCATGCACAGAATTCTAATTTGCAGTGGAAAATCGGCACCATGCCTGAAGATGTCTCCCTGGAGACAGAGCATCAGGTAGTTTTGTCAATCAAATCAAAGTCATCGTGTTCCCTTCTAATTTATTATAGTTATTTATATGTTTACTTATGTCTTCAAGAAAGATTTGATTATGAATTATTTACTGTTGTTATTCACCAATCACCACATAGAGACCAATTTAGGAATGATGTCTGCAAATTTCCAGATAAAGAATACTAAGCAATTTATGTGATAAACTAATGACACCACGGAGAGAAGGAAAATTATTCTACACGAAATACCTTCTTCAAACTCTTAGCAATGTTTCAAAGCCTAATTTTTCATTTTCCTCCACAAAGTCTTCTTTAATAATTCTTGTTGATTCATTAAACGGAAGGTTTCCTTCTTTGAGAATGAAATCTTTCTTGTCTCACATATACAACTCTTGGCCATAGATAGTTTTCTTTATTTAAATTTCAAGGACTGCAGAGCATGATTAATCTATTTTTCTCCAATAACTTGTATTTTATTAGAAGGTTTTATATTATTATTGTTGCTAACAATAGTTATTGGTGAATTTATTGATCTAATGGCCCTGTGGTAGATTACAATACCAATCCAAATTCTTAAATATTCCATATATTTTCATTCTCTGCCATGTGATTTCAAAGTGTTCTTTGATGGTGAGGAAGAGGACATAATTTGCCTTCTCTGGAGCTGGTCATGTGACATGCATTGGCCAATATAATTTTAGCAGAAGTGTCATCAGCAGAGGCTTGAAATGAGCTCACTCACATATTGAGACTTATTTTCTTACAGCTCTACAAATTCTGTAAAAATAACATTTTCAGATTAGCTCAGGGGAAGGCCCAGAAACACTTGCAGCAGAATTGAGAGGCCCCAGTAATAACATTTGAGGCCATCCGAGATCAGCCAAATGCCAGCCAACATCCTAAGTTTCCCAGGAAAGATCAGTAAAGCAAACCATGTGACCAACCCAGATGCATGAGCAAAATACTTATTATTTAATGTCACTGAGTTTTTGTAGTTATTTATTTTGAACTACTGTCATGGTGATAAATACTGATGTAAACCCAAACAAAAATATTTTAAAATAATTTACAAAGAAGTAAAACTAGAAAAAGTTTTCTTATAAAGTTTACCAGTGGTTTGTTCAATTAAAGTGGGAAAGAGGATATTTGAGGTAAGAAAGTATTCATTGGTTCCCTAAAAAAAAAAAACAATTTTCATCAACCTGCTACATTGTGACAGAAACTGCAATTGGCAATAGAGAAAAAAGAATAATGAGACACAGTTCTTACTTTTAAGTAAACTAGTAAACCAACAATATGTTCATAGTATAATGTTTTGATTGGCAAACACTTTCACAGGTTTCTATGCAAGGCAGCCAGGGGCAATAACTTAGATTGCAACATTTAACAGATAAGACTTCCTGGAAGAAGTACTTGTTGAAATGCCAAAAGGATTTTTGGAGTTATCAGGAAAAGGTGGAAAGGGACCTGCCTAAATAAAGACTGAGAGTCCCAGGCTAGGTCAGCACATTTTGAAAGAGAGAAAATCACTGGGTATTCCTGGAACTCCATGTATTTATATAGATGAGGTTGACAGTTAGGTAGAGCCTAGAAAATTAGGGTCTTACTAGAAATTATAAAGATTTTGGACTTTATTCAGAAGGTTATGAGAATTTATTATAACGTGTTTCTCCGAAAATAAGACTTAGCAGGACCATCAGCTCTAATGAGTCTTTTGGAGCAAAAATTAATATAAGACCTGGTCTTATTTTAATATAAGACCAGATATAATATAATATAAGATAATGTAATATAATGTAATATAATGTAATGTAATATAATACCGGGTATAATATAATATAATATAATATAATATAATATAATATAATATAATATAATATAATACTGGGTCTTATATTAATTTTTGCTCCAAAAGATGCATTAGATCTGATGGTCCAGCTAGGTCTTATTTTCAGGGAAGCACTGTAATGTTCTTAAAGAGGAGTGACATGATAACACTTATATTTTGAAAAAGAATACTCAGGTGAAAAGTGTGAGGAAGGATTGGAGTGAATAAAGCAGTTCAGGTGAGTAATGATGAGGCCTAAATTGAGACAGAACAGTGGACATTATAGTAAAAGGTGTTACAGAAGTAGAATCAACTGCTCATGGTAATAGAAAATAGATAGCATGCTAGAGAGAGAGAAAAGTCCAAGATTTCTGGATTAAAAGAAATAGTTAATGAAGTGAGGGCTGGGTATAAAAAGAGTAGTTTGGAAAGGGGAAAAATGAGTTAAGTTTGAACACCATGTTGAGATTCAGGTATCTTCTTCATTCTGGAGGAGATTACATAGGAAGCTGGGGACAAAAGGAACAAGAGCATTAAGTAGATATGGCAACAGAAATATGAGCATTATTAGCATATTTAATTACAGTTGAAATGAGCATGTACAGTGAGACAAAAAAAAACAAAACAGTGAGGACAAATTTGTAGAAAACACCACCATTAAAATGTAGGTGGTAAAATGCATTAGGTTTGGAGACCAGCTGAGTGGATTGAATGGAAAGATAAGGGACCAGGGATGTGGATACCACACAGGGAGGTGTTCACGTGGACTTAGTTGAATAAGGAAGGAAATAAACTTAGAATGATGTATTTTTTCTTACATATAAAGGCAACATATTGAACACAAGAAGAGTTCTGAATCGTTCTATTTGACTCAGGAATGAAGTAAAAGGGCTTGAAATTTTGAGTTAAAGATTTCACCTGAATTATGTGGAGATCCAAGAGTCACCGTAAAAGGTTAGTGTGACTGTCTTTATTCTGTAGCCCTGGCTAGACCAATGGGAGTATGTTCCTTGCAGCTGAAATTTCTTGGCAATCACCATGAGTATGGCAGAACCTTGCCACTCCACATCAAGAGGCAGTATATTACATGGACCCCAGGCCACCCTGAGTCAGGGTACGACTATGTAAGTGCCTCAATGAATAAAATGTGGTGGGAGTGACTTAGTGATTTGTAGGGCTGGGTCATAAAAGGTGACACTTGTACTATCTCATTTAATGTCTATAACAAGCTTTGGAGGTAGGTTCTATATCACCTCCATCCCATATGTTGAATCTCGAGACGCAGAACTTGGATAACATACTAAAGATAGTACAGATGGTAAGTGGCAGAGCTGGGATGACTTGATGTGTAGGATTTTCCCTCAAAGCTGTGGGTTGTAAGCCCAGGCTCTGAAGCCCAATTGCCTTAGTTTGAATCACAGCTCACTCTAAGATATCATTTCTGCCAAACACTCAAAACAATACTAACATTTAGTACATTTTAAATGCAATCTATATTAAGATAATGGGCTATTTAAAATACTTGGATATCAGCTTTAATGTATTCTTTTGGTAGTTTTCCAAATTTCATGTACAGTCACAAAGTTAAATAAAGCGAATTAAAGAAATGTGTGCATTATATATCTAAACAAATAACATTGTGTTGTAAAATTGAAAGTTAGTTAAGTAATCCAGTTAAATTAAGTATAATTTGATATAATATAGTACACTTATTTTTAAGTCAGAGCTTTCTTGTCCAAGTGTATGACTCCTAAGAGGGACCCCAAGACAGTCCTAATGTGCTTTTTTTTTAAAAAAAAAAAAATTGCTTTATGCTCAGATTCCAGCTAGTTGCTGGGCTGCAGGAACATTCTTTTAGGGCCACAGGATTTTATTCAAGTAGCTACAGAATATCATGCTCTCCATCTGGATGGGCCTAACTACGGTAACAGGAACGCTTCACAAAAACACTTGATAATGTTTGAATTTTTACATAATATGTATTATTGGTGATATGGTTACTACTTTCCCTACATCTTGAAACCACTCATTTAACACACCTTTCTTATGGAAAATAATACAAGTTGAGGATACTGGCAAGAGAGGTAATGGGAGTGGAAGCGTCCTGAAAAGTACAGAAACTATGTGTGGTGAAATAAGTGGGAAAAATGGAAGCATGAGAGGGGAACATTGGAATGAAGAATTTCGGAGTTTCTGCTATTCAAGGGGACACCAAATCCAAGGTACCGTCATTGGAGAGGTTGAATGGAGTAGCTCTGGTGCTGTGAGTTAGTAAGTTGTTAGCTAGAGTGCACAAGTATCATTACAGCATGCACAAGGAGTTTAGGGGACCACTGTGGACGGAAAGGGGGGTGAATCAGTTGCTAGAGTTCTTCTTCATGAACCTGTACATTTACAAAGGCTGTTTCTTCTGCCTGGAATATGTTTATAACCACCCATTTACCCTGTTATACCCATGTTATAACCACCCTGTAACACTCCTATGCCTTTTTCAAGTACCAGCTCAGATCTCAAACACTCTATGAATCATTGCCTGTGAATCATGTCAAATTAATTCCTCCAAGCTTCCTGATCTTATAGGATTTTATTCTCACCTTGATTATAGCGTTTAACAGATTGGACTGTATCGTTATTTTTACCAATACATCTCGCCATTAGACTGTGAACTTCTCAGTGGGAGCCAGCAGGTCACATTTTCTTTTGTAAGCTCCATAGGATATCTAGTGCCTACCATGTAGCCAGTTCACAATATTATGTTTATTAAGTTAAATAATGGATAAATAAGCAACAGCCACCAAAAGAACATTCCGGAAGGCATAATTAATTCTTACTCCAGAGAGCAGGAAGAGTGTCACATAAAAGTAATCAGTCCTACAAAAACTTTTAAGAGGTATAAGTTTTCACTAATCAGAACTGGAAGGAGGGCAATCCGGGCTGAGCAATCTATAGAAGCAAAAGTACAGCATGTGAAGAGTCCGAGTGCATTCAGAAATAATATGGATTCATCATTCATTAGTGCATTCATGTAATTGATTACCTCTCTATTCTAAGCATTGTTCTAAGTACAGGGAAATAAAATAAAATAATAATACATTGTTATTACCCTCAAGGATCCATAGTCTTAAGAACGAAAAACAAACATGAAAAGAAAGAAATAGCTTTATGCAGCATGGAAGTGTTATTGCAGAAACATGATCTAAGCCTTGGGATAACACAGAGAACAAGCAGGGAAATTAGCTATGCTTGGAGGAGGAGGCCATTCACGGGTATGACATTTCAGTGAGTATTTCAAGGTGAGGAATGAAGAAATGGACCTTCTTGATAAGTAAGGAATAGTATGTGCAGATGTTTTTTTAAGAACTGCACGACAGAGGGTCTTGTGTTCCCAGGTAGGGAATTATAAATGTTATTCTGTAGACAATAGCAGGCCAAAAAGAAGTTTTTAAACTGAAAAGAGATTAATCAAATTTATTTTAAGAGGAGACAATGCTGGTGAGTCTGTGGAAGAGGCACTAGAATGAAAAGGTGCCGGAGGCAGAGACCAGTCAAGAGGTTTACAACAGTTGAAGAGGTGAAGAGATAGTAGAAATGGAGAAAGACATTCAAGAGATTCTGACATGGGAAACAAAGGATGTATCCTGAAAAACGATGTCAGAAGTTTTAAATTTACTTAATAAGTAATTAAAGATTTTAAAGAGAGAAAATGACTTGATTTAATGGGTATTTTAGATTTTTCTCGTAGGAATGTGAATTCTGAGTTCGAAAGATGAGAGACCAAAGGCAAAGAGATCTGCTAGGAACTTATTACCAAGGTCCAGGGAGGAGATGCTGAGGGCTCAGACTAGAACTATAGAAGAGGAAATCGAAAGAAATCAAAGGAGGAATGATAGAACTGATATGTGAAAGGTAAGGGAGCCGGTTCCTTCCTCTGTATATTTATCCATTTGACAAACAGATTTTCAGATAAGGTGCACCAAGCACTTTGTTTGGTACTGAGAACTGAGGAATCAACAAAATAAACGTCCCTTTCCAGAGCGTATGGCTCAGTGTAAAAGAGATAATTTAAGTAAGTAATTATATGAAGAGATTATAAATGTTCTGTTATGAATGGAGAGAATGTATGGAAATATGTATCCTCAGCATTCAATGTGGTGTAGAATGTGAGGACATGGTGACGTCTAGGCTGAAACCTAAAGAATGAATAGGCATTAGCCAGGCCAAATCATCTGGGAAAAGAGAAATTTGGATAGGAGGAATAGCATATGGGAGGGGGCCTTACAGTAGTTAATGACTGCATTTAAAGATGCAGAAGGTAAGGAAATGAAGAACACAAATGGAAGCAACTTGTTCAAAAAGTCTGGCTATTAACAAGATGGGTTTTATCAGCAGATCAATATGGAATCAAAACAGGATCTTCTTTTGCATTTTTTGAATTATAATTTCCATGCAAGTAAATACACAGATTTTAAGTGTACAGTTCAAACAGTTTTGAAAAACAATACACCCATGTAACTAACCATGTAGTAACCATGTAACTAACCTCATCCAAGGTATGAAACATTTCCATCATCCCAGATGTTCCCTCCTGCCCCATTCAGGTCAATTCTCCAAGGAAACCATTGTTATAATTTCTATCACCACCACTTAGTTTCGCTTGTTCTAAAATTTTACATGAATGGAAGCATAGAGTATGTTCTCTTTTCTGTTTGGCTTCTTTCAATTAACATAATTTTGAGATTTCTTAATGTACGTTGTGTATCATTAATTTGTTGCTTTTTATTGCTGAGTAGGATTCCATTGTATGGACATACCATTCATTGTCTACCTATTCATCTGCTGACGAACATTTTATTATTTTCGAACAAGTCTTTTTATGGAACCATATTTTAATTTTTATAGGACCAATGAGTCCCAGGCTAGGCATATGTTTGACTTTATAAGAAAATGCCAAAATGTTTTTAGAAGTGGTTGTATCCTTTTAGTTTGCCACTAGCAGTTTATGAAAGTTTCAGTTGTTCCATATACTTTCAAGTAGTTGATATTTTCAGTCTTTAAATTTCAGTAACTCTAGGGTGAGCTTTTATTTGAGGATCTGGTTTGCAATTCCCTGATGACAAATAAACTCAAGCATTTTTCATGGGCTTATTGGTTATATATATATATATATATATATATATATATATATATATATATATATACATATCCTCAAATAAAAGCTCAGATCCTCAAATAAAAGCCCTCTCTCTCTCTCTCTCTCTCTCTCTCTCTCTATATATATATATATATATATATATATATATATAACCAATAAGCCCATGAAAAATGCTTGAGTTTATATATATATATATATATATATATATATATATTGAGTTTATATATATTATATATATATATATATATATATGCTTTTGTGAAGTGTCTGTTCAGGAGGTTTTGTGTTTTAAGATAGAAGAGGTGAGACTATTTAGATACATAAAACCAGGAGTCAGTTGTAAGAGAGAAGGTTGAAAATATAAAGAAAGAAAATTAAAATAGTAAGTTTTTGGTGAGAAACATTGTATTCAAAGTTTATAACCTATGTTACAAGTATTGAAGAAGTGACATATTTGCTTTTCTAATTTTGTTGGATGTAGGCTCAGAAACATTTGGTCTTTACTACTGATAATATAACTTTGAGAACATCCAGAAAATCTTGGATGATAGCTTATAATCACCCAAAATCACTTTTTCTACTACAGATTAACTTCTCCTGATTTTGAAATTGCATAAAATTTTGTGTCTGCACCCACAGAATATGGTTGTATTGCATTTACAGGGGACGTGGTGTAATTGAGATCAGCTAGCTCGTGCGACTACAATCAAGTGAAGTCATTCACTCTTCTGAGTGTTAAAAAAGTTTGTTTCTAAAGACTACATGAAAAAGATATGTAGACGGTGCCAAAAAAATGTATACACATTTTAAGAAAGAAAAAAAAACTATTAAAATTGTGATACTCAATGTACACCGATAACAAAAGATGAATCCAAGTCATGTGTATACATTTTTTTGCACCCTTGGTATATAATTGATCTTTAATAAGACTATATAAATAAGATACTTCTCAAAAGCTGGTAAAAAGGATTACCTGCAGTGCAAAGGTAAGAGAATAAAAACAAGAGTCTTTGAGTTTAATGATAATCTAACACCTGCATTTTACCATTTCATAATAAGCTGGTTTCTAATAAACACTTCAAATGAGTGATATATTTTATGTAGAGACAAACGAAAAGAGATTTTTGACTTTTAAATTCTATGCATGGTTTCAATGACAAATATACTTTATATGCAATCTAATCCATAAATTGTAGTAGTAAACAAAATAGAAGTGGTGGATTGTGTCAGAGTTTACTTTCCTTGACATGTTGATTTGCCTCAACTACTCGCCCACAACCTATCATATAATCAATGCTCAAGTGTTAGTTGAGGTGTTATTTTCAGCAATAGCAGTGGACGACAGAAAAATAAAGTTTCACAAGTACAAAGTTCGGCTGCTTCCTCCTTCCCTTCCTTCTGCTGCAAAAATGATTCTCAAAATCAAATGAATAAAGAGGAGAATTATAGTCTGTATTTTAGGGTTGTTAAAGGTTTTTCTGTTTCTGACAGTTTGGCTTTCTTTTGTCATTTTCTCACTTAAATGTTGTAAACTCAGAAAGTGCTAAGCTAAGATTCTTTATGTAGTGTTACACATGCCATAAGACAATATTATTTTACCATGTCAAAGTTGTTGGCACCATTTGGAGCACATCTATCATCAAAACTCAATTAAATGGAGTCTTTCTATCTTCAACTAAAACAAACTGTTTACTTAGATTTGCTCAGTGTTTACTTCACAAGAGGTAGAAGACCCAAATAGCGCAATAACATAGGTGTCTGGGGATATACCAGGGGTCAAAAAATTTAACCCAAAGAAGGAGGCCTTCTTCTTTGGTTGCAACAAGAGACTTTCTTTTTCTTTTGCCAAGTAAATGGCAGCATTATAATGTTATTCATACCTCACTGGTGTCCTAACAATTCCTCTATTCAAACTGAAAAGGGATATATTCTCTTTGTTGCAAAGTATTAAATTTGTCCCTAGAGATTAGTGTGTAGGCAGTTTTAAAGGATGAAACAGGATTAGATAAGGTTTCTTTACTGAAAAAGAGTTCTGTAACAGTACAGCAAAAAACCCTCTTGTATTACTTGTATTGAAAAAAAAATCCTTTGTTTTAAACACTTCAAATCACAAGTCAAATTTATTAAATTATAAATTGACAAAATGTTCCTTAGTGGGGTTTGGTGAAAAGCAGGTAAGTTACAAATAGAAAAAAATTGACAATTGCCTTAATTGTATTTGAAATTTTATATCTTTGAAATTATCCTATGGCATTTATGATTTAAATATGTTCTAAGAGATGACATAGAAAAGATTATAGGAATTATAGTTATCTGCTTGAAGATTCAGAATGTTTCTATCTTTCTTGATGCTATTTAGATGGGGTGAAAATTATATTATATATCTACTGAATTCAGACATTTGTTAAGTTTTAAAGTGTTGAAATTATGTTGAGGGCTGTTCTAGAAAATATGTCAGTGGTTCATTTGGGTTCCACTTCTTTACAGTTAATAATGTTGCATACTACAGGTAGATATGAGTGAATGTTATTAAGTTTTCTAAAGAAATAGCAAGATTTTTTTTTCTTAGAAAGCAAAAAAATACCCTGTGGGCAGTGAACACACAATGCAATATATGTATTGTATACTTGAAACCTATATAATTTTACTAACCAATGTCACCCCAATAAATTTAATAAAAATTAAAGACATTAGGTTAAACAAAGGAAGTCTGAATAAACCAGTGAATGTAGTTAATAATGTATCAATATTGGTTATTAATTGTAATAAATTACCATGTTAATGTAAGATATTAGGGGAAATTGGGTGCAGGGTATGCAGGAACTCTGTATTATCTTTTCCATTTTTCTGTATATCTAAAACTATTAAAAATAAAGTCTATTACATTAGAATTTTTTTAAAATAGCCTGTAATAATATAGTGTTTCTCTAGTTATATAATTTTGAGGTTATAGACCTTTTCTAATTACTAATAATGCTAATACTATGGGATTTCATGATAAAGTATTTATGTTGGGTATTTTTGAATTTTACATGGTTGGACAGAAACTGGGTAAGGCTTTGTAGGCTATAGCACTTTCATCCCTTTTGACCTTTATATCATTCCACAACTCAAACTATTGTGGAATGTTGTTAACTACAGGGTAAAAGATTTATTAAATCAAAAGGAAAGATTTGCCATTAGGACCCCTAATTTTTGTTAAAATTTTAAAAAGTCTTAATTCAAGGATAAAGATTGTGTTTTTGCCATGTGTACAGATTTTAAAGCTTAAAAAAGAAATTGGGAATATAAGATCTGTGCTAACGAAACTAAAAAAATAAAATAAATCCCTTTGCCTCTTGATGGCACCTTGTCATGTGAAAACCAGGAAACCTTCTGCATACACTTCCCTTTTCCACATTGCTGCCAGGTTATCAATCTTCCCGTGGCACAGCTCTGCTTATGTCAGCCCCTGCTTACAAACTATTTGTGGTTTCCCACTGTCTCCAGAATAAAATACAACCTCTTTGGCTTGATGTTCAAAGCCCTCCACAGTCTTTCTCTACACTTCCCATCATCACTTTTCTGAGTTAATTTTGCACGAGACTCAATGACACCCCCTACCTAGACCCCTCCACACTGTATTGTCAGTAAGTCCCCATACGGATTGCTATGCTTTGGGGCTTTCATAGTATCACTTACACTCTTCGCACTCCCTAACCAGCCTTTGTTTTCATTTTGTCAATTTCACCTTTCGCCTGCCCATACCTTAGGGCCATATTTGCTGGTCTGCTTCTGATAGATATCACTGTGCTGGTCTACAATATGAAGACATTCTGTAATGCTCCTTGCCTACTTGGAAAATTTGAGTCATTTTAAGGTGGCTTTGTTATTTGTTTGGCAGGCCAATAAAATTACTGTGTTTGCAGGCTGCTGCTTACTCACTGGCTCTGGACTATTTTGAGTGTTTCTCCTGACTTCCACTTACCCTTTCTAATTCAAAACAGAAAGAAAAGTGTTAATGTTTTTTACAAATATGACTGACATGGAAAAAATTCTAAGTGTGCACTGGTTATACAAAAACAAACATCTGGATGTTTGCAAACACTGTGTTATTGGACTAGATTTTTTTTCTCCCATATTCATCCTGATTTTGAGGTCATGAAAATAGAAGCCTGTGGTTTGATGGTACTTTAAAACAGAAGCTAAAATAAGTTCTATCAGTTTCTAATATTTTTATGAACATCTACCACATGTGCATGTGTCTTCCTTAAATTATATTTTGAATATTCTCTATGTAAGTTGGACTCTATTTCTATGAAAGTAACTCTCTGCAACTTATTTGAGAACCTTTGGAAAAACACAACTAACATGAATGAAAAACTAAAACAGATATTGGATGGTAAGGAAAAGAGAAAGATAAGATTTGAATAAATGAACAGAATTGTTGGAAAGTAATTGTTTTCCCACACTCACAGGGCAATATTCATGTGACACAGAGGACCTGGGCATGGGGCTGGCAGATGGGATTCTCCGGTTGTTGTTGATGATGATGCTACTATTGATTTTTGCTCCAAAGTTACTTTAGGATTTCAAGAACCAAGGAGCTATAAAAGGTAAAGTCCTAGTTTATTACCACTTCCAAGGGTTACTTTTATACTTAATAATTTCCAGTCAGTTCTGCATCTGAAGATAAAACTATGCTCAAGTAATATAAGAAATATCTGTTTATCACTTCAGGGCTTTGAGAACTAAATGTACAATGTCTCTTACTTCAGTCAATGGCCACAAACCATAACAACAAAAGTAACCTTATAGATGAGGACACATGCACCTAAAACTCTTGACTAAGTTAACAGAATCTGTTTATGGTAAATCAAGATTATAATTCGGGTAGTTCCACTACTGGTCTGACCTTTTCATCTCAAAGTATACTTGAAATCCTCTTTGATTAGGCTAGATGAATGATTAGATTTTGTGTGATACATATTTTTATGTAGTTCAGCATGGTTTAATTTTGCAAAATGATTTTTGTTCAGATCAAAGATGGTTCCTACAGCCATGCTACTTGAAATTTGTGTATAAAATCAGTTGATCCAGCAGGTTAATTAAGAAGTGTAGCAGCACATATAAATTGAACAAACTAAGACTCTCGTATACACAGACCAAATATGTCCACTGAAATACTTTTCCATCATCCAGAGGCTTTTAAATGGTAGGCACTATTGATTTTTCATCAAAATAGCAGGTACCATTATTGGGTGTTTCCAATGTGGCATACGCTGTGCTATTTACATACACAAACTTATTTCATCACCTCAGTGATACAATGCTAGGCATTCTTATCCCCATCATGCAGATGAATAAACAAAGACTCAGAGAACTTAAGTAATGTATACAAATCCACACAGATAGTAATCGGCATAATTGAGATTTCAATACAGCTGGTGTTGTTTTTTTTACTGAAAACTCAAGTTCTTTACTGCTTAAAGCTACTAATACTAATAAAGCTTTAAAAAATAATAGCTGGTTTATATTGAAAATGTTCTATGTATTATCAGAATATTAAACACTACATTTGATAACTCATTCAATCTTCAGAACAACTACTTGAGACTAGGTATTACTATCTCCATTGCCCTGCAAGGATAAGAAAACTTGGGAAAGTTATGCAATGTCCTAAAGATTACTTGGGATTAGGAAGAAGCAAAACCAGATTATTAGCCTGGGGAGACTAGCTTCATCCACGACACTACACAGCTTCTCATGATCTCCTTATCACCATGAAAGTGCAGCTGTTCTCTAAGGGCTTTATCAGGAGAGGATAAGCAATCCAGAATTTCAGTGCCTTACAACAGCAGGGGTTTATTTCTAACTCCTACTTTCTGTCCACTGCAGCGGTGGCAGGGCAGTCACTTTCCA
Source organism: Rhinolophus hipposideros (assembly GCF_964194185.1). Taxonomy (NCBI): domain Eukaryota; kingdom Metazoa; phylum Chordata; class Mammalia; order Chiroptera; family Rhinolophidae; genus Rhinolophus; species Rhinolophus hipposideros. The sequence goes on along the minus strand of NC_138051.1, from coordinate 23,515,675 downwards.
GACTTGGTCTCATGGTAAAGAAGAAAACAAACAAAAAAAGACATAGACCATCATGCGTTGGCTTCTGCGTGGAGCTTATATGGCCACTCCTGAGTCTTGCCAGTGGGAAACAATAATCCTTTCGTGGTGATTGGCTCCATAGAGACAGAATTCAGACTATTGGGAGAATACTGGAACTGATACCTGGCACAGCACTGCCGGGATGGGCAGATGCATGCGTCACATGACAGGATACACCGCTGTTGTCTTGATTTGTGCTTCCTCAGACATCCTGGCTCAGACCTTGGCTCTTAGATTAAAAATTCACAAGGCAGCCGAACAGCTGTCAGGAGTAAAGAAACAAAACCACCTGATGGGTCAATAAAACATTCTTCACTGATACGTGAGGTCCACATTTTATAGCTTGACAATTTCTTCTGCTAGAGGAAAGGAACTATTTACGAGACTATATTGAGTGAGGAAAAGAGGTATTTGTCAAATCCTGCTTGCAAGTGGCATATTTGAGTAAACGCCTTAAATGCTTCCAAAGATGTATCTATGAGGATAGATGTCTACGGTGCTGTTTAGAATAGGAAAAGAATGAAACAACTAAATACCCAACAATGCAAAACAGGTTAAATGAATTACATTCCGTCTATACATGGAATTCTGTACAGCACTGGAAAATGATTAAAATGTAATGATACAGAAACTGCTAACAATAAATAGTAGAAAAATCAGGTTATAAAATAATATTGTCGGATTTTTTCCATAAGATAAACATATTTTATATACATATTAGAAAAATCATATTAGAAAAATCACCAAAATGTTCAAAGTTATCATTGGGCAGTAATTTTTAGAGATTTTCTTTTTTTTTGGGGGGGGGGTGGATTTTGAAAGGGAAAGACTTTTCTACATTTTCTAAGTTTTCTTCATTGAATACTTAATACATTTTGAAGTAAATAAATAAATAAATATCAATTAGATCAATATTACTAGATTTTTAAAACATGAAGAATAGTATGTGAAGTCCAAGAACCACTAAATAAAACTATGCCTTTAATCATTAAAAAAAAAAAGAAAAGAAAAACCACAAATAACTCAATTCAGGTAACTCAATGATTTGTCAGGAAATAATTAGTGATCTTTCTTAATCATTCCTGACCACTTTCCACTCAATATTCAATTCACATTTTACTTCCTTTTTAGACTCACCTTCTGCACAAAGCCTGCCATAATTCCTCAACTCCCACTACTCAGAGTGCCACATCTGCTTGGAAACAATTTGCATGTTTCTCTCTCCCACTAAACTGTCAGCTACATGGTAGCAGGGGTGAAACTTATTCCTCTTGGTCTCCTCTGGCTAATATTCCTGACTCCAGACTTTTCCAGGTCCATCTGTCCTCCACAATGTTGGCAGAATTCTTTTGACTTAATACAAATTGAAATGATGTAATATCTTTGGGAAATTCTTTATATCCTTATCAGTTAGTTCATTCAAAGTTCTGCTGTAGTAACAGATAAACCCTAAATATTAGGGGCTCACAAAACATAGGTGTATTTCTTCTTCATGCTACAAGTCAGCTGGGGAGCAGCTATGACTCTGCCACACCCCATGTCTTTTTCATTCCATGATTTGTACAGGAAGCGCAATCCTTATCTATTACAAGGGAAAACTGTAATGGCAGAATCATATTATAAAGCTCTTCCAGATTGTGTTTAGATGTGATATAAACCATTTTTAGCTCACAGACCATCAGAACATAAAGTCTTGTGGCTAAACCTGGTGTCCGTGATGCAGTGACTAATATAATTCTGTCATGAGGTGGAAGGGGGGGGACTGCAAATAACTGGAAATGATTATAGGACAAATAACAGTAATGTCTCCTCTTGGCATTTTCATACAGTTTTCACAGATATTAATAGTTGAAACCAGGAAAAATAAAGTAGGGTTTGCTAACTTCTACTTCCTAATATAATGATTATTTGTTTGCAAGAAACAGTATAATTTTACAATCTAGTTTCGACAAAAGTAAATAAAGGATCTTCAGCTTCTGTTCAGGTCAATGTGGCTTGACAAAATTGAACCTGGGCAGTTTTTAATTAGCAGGAGGATATTTTAAAAATTGACAAAGGAGATCTAGAGCATTCTAATTGCCCAAGAAAAAGGCATATTTCTTATGTTTTAGGTACACGAGACCCATTTCTAGATGGATATTGAGGAACTATAAAAGCTAGTAATGGCTGATGGCACAATCTAAATTTTCTAGTGCTAAGGCATTGTATAGATATACCCTCTCTCTAAGGAGTCCACGGAGAATCCTTAAAATGCTCATCTAGTTCTTTAGACTTTTTTTACCTTCGGCTGTAATGGTTCCCCTCAATAGCCAGAACATTCCCAACAATTCAGATATTTTTCTTAAAAATGCTGCAAAGCTTACATTTTGCTGATTATGCTTAATTCTCTAGTGGATTTAATGTCTACTGAGTAAATGTTAAGCCAAGGAACTTCATAATTCATACTTCACCGGAAAACTATTCCAGCACTTTGTTAATATAAAAAATACTCTGAATTATTAAAAAACTAAAGTGTGGGATGTTTTTAAGAGTTTGGTCTTAATTCGTTCAACTACAGTAATTTGATCTAGGTTTAGGCTAGAAGACATCTTTAGAAACTGGTTTTAAAGAATGGATAAAAATTATTTGTAATTACCATATCAATTGTTTGTTTATGTAGATACTGCCAAAGTATTTAAGAGGGCTTGAGAACAGTTTCGTTTCTTAAATATATTTATTTTACAGTTTTATTTACATTTACTAGCCTGGCAAAACCTTTCATCTAGATCCATGAGAGACACTGGTTTTCATGTAATTGAAAAAAAACAAGCAAAGCTGTTATTTTGTATCACAGACAAAAGAAAAAAATATTCAGTTTCTTTTCAGAATCTGAATATTAAAAAAGGAAACCAATTTAAGATATGCTGCTTATATGTAGAAAAAGTCTTTCTGTGTACTTTGGTAAAATATTTGCAAGCAATGAAGATCTATATAAACATATATAGAGAATACATAGGTACATATATAGAGAGAGACACAGTTATATATAGTTATATGTACAGTTGTAAATATATATAAATATATGTATAATATGTATGTGTTTATATAAATATGGATATACTGTTCGATATATATGTATGTATATATATATCATATATATTATATATATATATGATTTTAGATTTATTTTCCTTACAGTTAAGCATTAGGGCTTCATCCCTTTTCCTTTCCTGGAAAGGTTGTAAATGTACAAATGCATAGTTTGGGAGGGAAGTAAAATACTGAACACATAAGGTTCTGAAACCACTTATCCTGGATAAACAAAGGTAGACTAGACAGCTAAACTACCCTCTGCAGATAATGCCATGGAGAAATACCAGCCTCTAAAAGCTAACTGTAGCCTTGACTATGCTCAGCAAAGTTACTGTTAGACTGTATATTTATAAAATATCAGAAATTAGCCTCAGCAACACATGTTGACAATTTTATTTGTATGTTAGAGATAAAAGCAGTAGGTCCTCTCCCTATACGCCACGCTACATTCTCAGTTCATACTCGTATGCCCACAATGTCTGTCTCTCACATAGAATGAGATGATATGAGAGTGTGCTGTCACATTACTTCGTACGATTTACTGATATATACAAAACAAAGCGAGTGCTTTTAATAGTCCTGAAATCATACTTCCACATTTCAATGGAAATCTGAAAACTGAAGGCAGGCTGCAATTCTAATTCAATATACAAAATACTTTATTTAAAATTTCTCTTGTGAATAATAAAGTAATACTTAAAGCATTAAGGTTAATTCAGAACTTTGTTTTCTCTTCTATTTTGGTTGTAAAAGTATGTCAGTTAAAAGTGTACCAAACTCGTATGTGTTTCCTGACTTGGTTCAATGGATGAGGCTGCCTAGAATGCTTACCAGCACTTCAAGTTTTAAAACAGCAGTGTTTTTTTTAGGCAAGGTGAACACATGATAACAGTCATTCCCTAGTTGTAAATTTCTTAAGTTAATAGCTGTATGTTACAAACAATCTCGAATACAAGCCCAACTTTTTATATTTTTGCATTAAACATGAACTGAATTACTGTATAATTTCAACATATGACATCCTATTTCAAAAATTATTTTCCATAGGCCGTTATTTATACTTTTAGGCATTTTAATTTCTTGAATTAAAGGATGCAATGTAGGTAAAGATATTCCTATATTTCCAACTTCTCTTTTGATTGGTAAGGGACAGTGCAGGCCCATCTGTTTTGCAGCAAAGAAAGCCCCAAACCATCTGTGTAGAACCACATGCCAGCTAAAACACAGAGATATGCACAGTTTTTTTGTTATGAAAAATTTTGCAGTATTTTTTTCTGTATTAGTGTGAATAAATTAGCAACAACTAAATTAAAGAAATCTTTAGAGAACATATTAACTTTCTAGTGCCTACAGTAAATTATATCCGTTTAGAAATTACGAAACTTGCATTGTCCCCATATGAATTTTTCCTTACTATTCTGAATTTGATACTGAAAGCACTCATCATCTGCAAAGTAAAATTGCTTCATTGTTGGTAATGTAAGTTCATTTTTATAAAATTGTTTTTGATTGAGCAATTCTTTGACTTTCAAACAGTAAATAATTGTGAGTTTTTTGTTCAACTATAAATAGTAGCACAGTAAGATAAATAGTATAACTATAATTCATATATAAAAATATTATATTACTTGCACAATATCTGCATACTATAGTGTACCAGAATGTTTTACGGTATATTTTAAAGAAGTGTTTGTTTTTCCATTTTCCATTGAAATAACTCTGCTAGACTACTTTTCAGACTACTAGAGTAAATGAATATATAAATTAACTACTGGTTTTCAGGAGTCAATGAGAATATTGCATAATAAATTAAATGTTACTTATATTTTATAATTCTAAGGCTCTGAAGAATTATACTAATATTTTAAAAATACTTCTAGACTTATAATATTTCATACAGCACTTAATAATGGGGTTTTGCCTACACAAAGTTGGCTATTCAAGCTGTTTTTCTCAAAATCAATAAAGCACGTGCAGGCCAACAATCTCAAAAAAAAGAAAAAATCACAAAATCACTTCCTGATCTTTTCACAATTCTTCTGTCTTCATCCTGCTTTAATTTACACGATTGCTATTTGATGAGTTAGAAAATAACAAATAACAGAGATATGTGAATGTATATCATCTCCTTAATGTATAGTAAGTATTGATGAAATATGTCACTTACGCTTTGAGGGTGACCTTTTCTATTATGTTCTACAATGGTGTTGAAAATGCTTATTATCTGTTTGAAAAACATTAAAAGCTTTCAATTCAAACAGCTCATTTTTCATTTTGTTAATTGCATAACATACTAATGTTGCACTAGGTTGTTTTTTTCAGTGGTATAATGATGCAACAATATTTACATACCAACTCTGGTTTTCCTTTAATGGTTTCTATAACAAGATCGTAATTTCCTTTAGCGTAATCACTGGCAGATTTATTTGGCGTCCCATCTTCGCTCTGCTCTGGCTTTGGGGGCCTGGGAGAGAGCACATACTACTTTCTCTTCCTTTTGCCCTTAAGTACACTCTGCTCAAGTTTAGTTGCTGCAGGTCTGGGTTACATTCCTGCCAAAATCCATGTTTAGAAAGCTTTTAGGACAGAGTATCAGTAGAAATCAACTGATTCTTCTAAATTCTGCCCAAAAGCTTTTAGGAAATTGGTTTACCCACCATACTTTTACTGCGCAGTAAGGATATAAATATGTGAAAGTGGGGGGTTGGAGGAAATTGTCATTTAACTAGTTTCAATAGGTTCATAGGAGAGGTGGCATTAAAAAAAAAGCACATTACGATGTTGAGGTTTTTCTACATTATATTTACTGTTAATCTTAAGTACTGACTCTGAAAACCATGGTTTCAATCCAGGTCTCTATCATATTGCCTGACAAGTCCTTGTGACCTGCCCTCCACCCACCATCACCATGAGCAAGAAATGATTTATATTGCAGTAGTACACACTAAATAAACAGCACTGTAAATTCATCTTCTGAATTTTTTTATTTTCCCACATAGAACAATAATAAGGTGTTAGGATTTGTCTGGCTACTTGGCTCAATATGCCTTGGAACCAGCTGAAAACATCGTAATATGACATTCCAAATTTAGCTCCACTTGTCCTGCATACAGAAACAAAATAAAAAAAAAAAAAAAAAAAACAATTTCAAGCTGTCTCCTAAACCGAGCTGATTTCAGAGAAAAATACCATAAATCGGTATTTACACATTGGTGTGACTTGTTCTTTGGATGATATTGTATGAGATAACTTTACAAACCTCTCATTATGTTTCAGAGATAGTTTCTTAAGTGCCTAGATAAGTAGCAAGTGACCTGTTTTAAACCTTAGTAACGGCAGAGTTTTGAAAACAAAAACTCTTCACGCATGATGAAGTTAGGTGAAGCTATGATTTTCTGCTTGGCTGGAACACAGTCTATGATTCAGTTATAAGGTTAATCAATCTGAACTAAAATGTAAAGGGATACGCATAAAAGATACACATAAAATGAGATCCTTAATGTCTCAGAAGAACATGTTCTCACAGTGGTGACTCAAGCTAATTTCATTCCTATCATGAAATCTCTCTAATGGTTACCTTCAGTGTTGTTAATTCACTCTGCTGGGTGACATCCCTTTCTGAAGAAAAATTAAGACTATGTATCAAAACCTATGGCATAGAGGTGAAAGAAATCCTTAGCATATTAAAAGCTGACATAATTATTTAATGAACACATTTGATATTTCATTAAAATGTTCTTATAATAATTGAAACTCAGAGCAGGGTTTATTTCAGTTAATTTGGGAGGCAAAATAAATATTTAACTTATTTAGCATTCCACAATTAAGATCTATCATTTAAATGAGATGCCATTAGTTTTCTCTCTTAAATGAAACTATGCTCTTCATGGCATGGGCCAGAGCTTTATCTTACTTCACTCTTTCAATGGGTCTTTTTGTTTTTGAAGGTTTTCCTTTTTTCTGCATTTAATCTGCTCAAAGAGTCAAACTCAACTGCTCCAATACCTGCAGTCAAGACTTTCTTCTATTTTATAATGTATGTCTGCTTATTAAAGTCTTCAAGACATCCTAGACTTAGGCAAACAGTGTCCAAATGTACCATATTTAGCTTCTATCTCAAAATCTCCCGAGCTGTCAATTTAGGTGTTAAAGAGACCATTTGTAAAGCTTGGCTGGGAATTGCCATTATTGACTGGAATGTGTGTTTATCATTACATTCAATGATGAAAGTGGAACATGTAGCATATGAATAAATGTCAGCAGATGTTTCTTTTAAATGGCCTGATTTCAACCTCCTGTTGTTTGTCTTGAATACAAATATTAAAAAAGGGAAAAAAGGCAGAATTTTTTATGACATAAGTGCAAGGGTAGTTAGAATTTTGCAAAACAACAAAAATAATGGCTAGAATATCAGACAGAGAGGAAAGTAGAATTTAGAGTTTGTTGGCTGTGTTTGGCTACTTCTGTGGGATTTTAAATAGATTTAGCAAAAGGAAGGATTTTCAGTATGTGGTTATAGCAAAATTTAACCTCACGGATTTTTCAGTTTAACAGACGTTATTAATGATTTTTGAAAATAGCTGAACTTGATAACTGCATGAAGGGTGTTCAACTTGGGTAAAGGTCTCCAAAAATCTTTATCTCTTATTTGGAGATATTGAATGGAAATATTCAGTAGCAAGTGGATACTGTTTTCTTCCAAACTCTTACTTTGAAAGATAGACACTGAACACTGAAAGTATATTTTACATATTTTAGTGAGGAAAAGCCACATAAACTCAGTGGTATACAAATGAAATAGACATTTTAGATGGAAAGACAAACTCATGCTTTGTTCACTTCCACAGAAATTTTTATGAATGTACTATATTTAGTGGAACTCCTGTGGTGCTTTGGGGGCTGTAAATATTTGGGTGTCATTTGAAGAGGTGTAAAATGACTAGAGACAAATTCTGGGTGGGCTGTAAGAGCAGGAAATGTAACTATAAATCAGGCACTTATATTAGATTTCCAACATGATTGGTCTAAAATACTCCACATAAAATTTTCAAATATAATATATCTTATAATAAAATTGTTCAGAATTTGTCACCATTTCCACTTTATTTAAATGATAATAATTTGTACTTCAGATCATAAGGAGCACTAGAGGCTAATGCTTACGTCTATCAAAAACAGAACTTTCAAAGCCACTGAAGTTATGAGCAAAATGGATTTCAAGCTTCAAAAAGGGCAATGACTCAGGGCCGGCTTTTTATCCTGGCTTTCCTTTTGGTAACAAGATTGTCTGTAGCCACTGTTAGTGGTGGGCACAGATATTGCATACACAATTAGTCATTTTCTTTTAATTTTGAGAGTGTAAATGCCTAATTGCTTGAGCAATTAAAGGAAGCACACATTTTCTGCCTGTAAAATAGAAGAAGGCTAGGGTGGAATGTAAATTAAAACCATTAGTGTAATTTTCTGACTTGTATATCAACAAATTATATATGTTTTTCCTATATGTTTACTATTTTTGTAGTATTGATCATAAGCTGCCCTTGAAAACGAGGTATCCTCTCACATAGTGTTTCATTACCCCTAAGACAAAGAACATTTTGACAGTCATGCTAATCAAAACGTCAAGTTTAATATTTAACAATCAATCCTTTAATGATGTTTAAAAAAGGAACAGAGTACTCTGTTTACTGAAGCTTCCTTGGGGAATACTTCAGTATTTTGATTACCCCTCTGAAATTCAAAATTGAACCTCAATCTGATTTTCCTTTAGTGGGCACATATATACCATTCATCCCAGCAGGTCGGAGAGAGCAAAAACTACACTTACCTACTTTCCTGTTACTTAGACTAAAAACATGCCCTAGCCAGTACTCCATTCCCACCAGATACTTTCAATACCAACCCCCCACCTTTCCCCACTATGCACACTTTGCACATTCCTGCAGTTGAGCACTTGGTGTAACCTCTTTCCATGACAAATATAAATTGTAGTTCCCCTTCTAAAGAACCATTGGTCAGGCCACAGTTACCTTCCTTCACATTCTTCTCCAATTTTCTTTTTTCTTTTTAGTTTTTAACTTTTTTTCTGTTCTTGTGTATTTCTTTTTAATCTGCACACACATACATACATACATACCCTCACACTAATACGCCTATGACACCTATTTCAGGGCTCATCCTCCTCTACAAAACTACTTGACATACAAAATATGAAATGCCTATTAATTAACTCTGCTTCATTTAACTATGCTTAACCGTGATCGAAATTAGGCTCTAAGGCTCTATTATGATGAAAAGGAATTATTAACTAGCTGAAGAGATCTTTGGATGATTATAACATGAAAGAACTTGAGAAATGGTGGGATTTAGTTACTTCATTTGTCACATGAGAAACGGGGACACTGAGAGGGCAAAGGAGCTTATGCCGTGTTTGCAGAAAAAAGGTCAAGAATCCCTTTAGTTACTCTGCTTCTACCCATGTGCTAGAGTATGAATTTACCCCTCACCCCACTCAGGTTCTTCAACACATCACAGGCCGAAGGATATGTCACATAACCTTTCTGAACTTCCGTTTTCTGTCCTGTGTCCCGAGCTAGCCACAAAAGTGGGAAAGGCACAGCAGGCCTTCCTGAACAAGGCATTACAAATGGAAGACATGGAATAGGAGTTTATTAGGATTGAACTCAATACTGGCTGACAAGAAATGGCATTTAATCCACAAAGGGAACAAAAACTTACAACATGGGAATCAGTAATAACCTTTCCTTAATAATGCATCTCACATTTTAGGATTAGGTCAAAAGAATAGGTGTTCTATGATAATAGGTTGCCTTCATTTTCACTGCGCTGTTTTTAACTGCTGACAATAATTAATGTCATTTTTTATTCTTAGTAAGCCCAAAAGGGCCTGAAAAGTGACAACTTTTTAGGGAAATAGGTTTAATAGAAAATTTGAGGGTTTGATGACCTGTATTCCTCTTACATTAAGAAGAATGGTAAGTTAAAATATGAGGATTGCTATGTTCTTAAAGTTAGTTTTCTCACTGAAGTTGTCCTGTGTCTTTCAGAATGAGTTTTAGGAAATAATAATTTTTGGGGGACACTGGACTTAGATAATATTAAGCAAATTTTATTTTCCAGGAACTAATAGTCACTCTGCTAATGTCATTTTGTGAAAGTAGAAGATTGAGGGTATGGGGAGCAGGGCAGAGTATACAGCAGTATACTAAGAGCAAAGTGCTTTGACCACTTACACAAGAGTTGTTTTTTTGTTTTCATTTTTTGTTTTCACTTTTCTGTGGTAATCTCAGTGGTCATCATGTTTCTCACACAAGATTTTGTATTGAGTTTTTCAATACGTCTCTTCACCTGGTGTGCTGTTAGGAATAGTTTATAGCTTCTAACAGTTTAGGCTTCAGGTCTCAATTAAGTCAAATACCAAGAAATATACAGAGGCTTGAGAACAGGGGAGTTTAAGGGTCTGGTGAGCAGCAGGGAAGAGTCCATCAGGGGTAGGTGATCCCCATGTAGCAGGATTAAAGAGCATTAAACATCCAGACTCCAAAAGCTCTCCTGACCCAGAGCATCAGCAATTCTCATCACATGGGAGGGGTTTCGGGGATAGAATAGATGGGAAAATATCCAAAATGTATTAGCACTTTCTATGTATAAGGCACTGGGCTGAGCACTTTTACAAAGACTATTTCATTTATTTTCCAACCACTTTGGAAGGGAGGTAGTGTTGTTCTTATTTTCCAGAAGAGAAAACTGACACATAGTTTCTAGGAAACACTAGTCAAAAGGGCATGTTTCTCCTCCCGGTTCTCTACTCCTGAGCAGGTTGGGAAAGAGCAGCCCAAAAAATAGGTACTAAAGACCAGATGAGGAGAAGGACAGAGATGAAAAATGTACAACCTTATCTAGAGCTTATTATAATTAACTGAAACAAGACAGCAGCAGGAGTCCTCTAGTCCAGGGGTGTCCAAACTTTTTTCAACATTTTTCACCAAGGGTCATATGTGGTAAAATACACAAACAGCAGGGCCACTCACTCGAGGTGAAGTACGTATGCCTCACCTGGTTTATTTAAGTAAATTAAATATATTTTTGGAATTTGCTATGGGCCAATTAACAATGGATCATGGGCCGTAGTTGGCCCGCGGGCCTCAGTTTGGACACCCCTGGTCTAGTCTATCAATAAATTTTCATTGATATTAAAGATAGGGTTTATTAGTTAGAGATGCTCAATTTTCCAGCAAATAAAGCAACAGAGCCTAAGTGTTTCAAAGTAGACTCAAGTCTCAACATTGGCCAACTCAGCTAGAGTTAAGTCTGAAATTATAAAGACATTTATTGACACTTATTGAAGCTTTAACACAGCTATCAAATTCAACTCTTAAAGGGATCTTCAGTTCAGGGCATTCATGTTTTGTTGAGCTTTGTTTCTTTGTCCTTGATATCAACTACCAATTAAAAGCATTAAGAGTTTCCATGGGCAGTATATTCCAGTGTATTATTACTTTCTTACTAACTCAACCTTTTGGGTTTCGTACATTTTTTAAAAAAACAGTGATTTCCGTATCGTTTCCTATGCTTATAAAGGTTGTTATCAGAAACATAAATTTATTTTGCTTAAAAAGGTTTCAAAATGATTTAATTATAAAATGAAAAGAAAATTGTTTTTCTCAGACATGCATAATATTTAATTAGAAAACCACTGAATACTCATTTCAACACTATTGAGATATAAATCTATTAATAAGACTACAAAATACAAAAATTATGCTTCCTACTTTATTAAAATGGTTAAAAAAGAAAACTGCACCTAATAATTTTAAAACTCGCAAAATAAAACAACAGATATATTAAAATTTTACTCTTCCAGTATTATTGTTTGACTCAATATCTTTATATACTAACATTGTCACAGTTAAATCACTATCTATCAAATATAGGAACAGAATGATACAACATGGGATGAGCCAGATATGATCAGATAACTTTTAATCTATGCAGTTGTGAATCTCATATTAATGAGAGAATCCATGTCAGAAATTAGTAACAGGAGGTATCTTACAGATGGATGGTGACAAAAAAAAATTCCAATTTAAAATCAAAGTAGCAGCAATGCAAATTAGTGCAAAGTGTAACTTTTGTTCACAAAAAATTAAGGTCAAATTGCATAGATTTAGAATTAAGTGTACTAATTCTAGACATTGTCAGCAGTCAGTTGCTTTGAAAACCTCAATCACTCATCTTTCTGAGAATACTATGAAAATTGTCTTAGACAACTGTTCTATTCCAAATGGTGCTTTTCCGGTACCTCCACCTTGACCTGTATGCTTACACACTCTTTCCACTATTTCCAAATGAGAACCTCCAATCTAAAAGCTTTGTTTTAAATAAAAACATGTGGAAAATAAAGTTCAATGCCTGAAGAGCTGAAATACTCCGTATTGATACCAGCCCTGGACAGAAGATTTTCACTGAGGAAATGAGAGTTTAGAAGCATTTGAGACCAAAGGAAAAGAATATTTCCTCCCAAACATTTTCAGCTTAGAATATGTGGTGAACAAACTGGAATTTTCAAAACTTGAAAAAAAAGAGAGAAAACATTTTGGCTGATACGATGCTCCTGAATAAAATATTATCTGAAACAAATGTTTAATTCAGAAAACACCTGCCAATGTAGATGTGCCCTTCAATAAATATGGCATCTCCATCCTCATTTAACATGTTTCTTAGCAATGAAATGTTGGCGTTAAATTTAGACATAAGTGCAGTATAAAACAGGCATGCAGCTATATCTTGTGGACATGGTGTTATAACAGCTAGGCCAGGGATTTTCAATGTTTTTGAAGTCACAACATTTTTATATTAACACCATTCAGAGACCATAATTAAGTAGTAAGGTGTTTAATGATATACACAAAAGAATAATAATATAGCCAGTGATACTGGTTTATTGCTGATAATTTATATAAAAGGAGTAATCTGAAAACAAGGCTTATGATAATAATAAGACAGTAAAGTTTGAGGATAAAGGCCGTGAGCAATAATATTTCCATTTTCCGTTTTACAGTTTGTTTTCTGGATCATGTAAAATATCTTCAAAACTGTTTTTATATATAAGTGACAACACATAAACTATTTGTTTTCTAATGCATCCTTGAATGCCCTTGAGACAAATGCATCTTTGTAGAACAGAGACAATAAATAATTTAGAGATCTGAATGGAAATGGATTCGTTCTTTTATGGATTTGCACATTATGTCCTTCCTAAACACTTATTAGATAAAATATAAATTTGTAATTTCCAAAAAAACATCCAATGGGCATTATGATTGTAAACCATGAAAACTGGCATTATACAACCTTAATTTGGAAAATAATGTAGAAAAAGTCCTGAAACTGGGAAATTGCAATTGTTAAAGTATAGAAAACCAGATGCAACCTTGGTCAAAAGAAAAATTTCAAAGCATCAAAATATCTTAATTACTATGGCAATTATTATACCATATCCTCCAGGTTTGAACTGATTTGGGGGGGTGGGGTAGAATCTTTAGAAATCTATGTTTATAACAAGAAAGATATGATTTAAAGACTCATGCAACTGCTTGACAGAAAAAGCAATGTTTTTTTTTCTTTGAAAAATGTATGCATAACAGAATTCTATTAAGATTATTATACTCAACTATTTTGTTGAGATATGTTTAAAGCTTTCTACCTGAAACATTTATCTTTTTATATATCAGATTATCAGATCAACTATTTGATAATATAAGCCTTAAAAGATGAGCTATAGGTTAGGTAAAACTACATGGCAGAGTGGGAAAGGGCGGGAAACATGGAATTAAACTTTCCTGAGAATGAAAATACTGAGATATACAGGGAAGATCAACCATAATTTTGATGCAGTGTGTAAGATGGACTTTGGGTTCATACAGTAACTACGCAACGTCAAAAAGGAAATAGGTGCTGACCAGAGCAGCTTCAAAAATATTTCATGTAACATAGGATTTTCTTAATGTCCTATTTTTGAGTAAGGGACTACACGGTTCCCCTCACTTGTGAAATGTCTTAGAGTAATGCTTATATCGATTCTTAATTAATTGAAAGCTATGATTCTAAAAACTCATTCTATGGCTATCATCAACAAGACAAATAGCAACAAGTGTTGGAGAGGCTGTGGAGAAAAAGGAACTCTCATACACTGTTGGTGGGAATGCAGACTGGTGCAGCCGCTATGGAAGGCAGTGTGGAGGTTCCTCAAGAAATTACGAATAGAATTACCATACGACCCAGCAATCGCTCTCCTGGGTATCTACCCAAAAAATCTGAAAGCATTTCTCTATAGAGACACGTGTACTCCAATGTTCATTGCAGCTTTGTTTACGGTGGCCAAGACATGGAAACAACCAAAATGTCCTTCGATAGACGAATGGATAAAGAAGTTGTGGTATATATACACAATGGAATACTATTCGGTGTTAAGGAAAGATGATATAGGAACATTTGTGACAACATGGATGGATCTTGAGAGTATAATGCTAAGCGAAATAAGTCAGACAGAAAAAGCAGAGAACCCTATGATTTCACTGATATGTGGTATATAAACCAAAAACAAGACAAACAAATGAGAAACAAAAACTCATAGACACAGACAATAGTTTAGTGGTTACCAAACGGTAAAGGGGGTGGGGGGAGGGAGATGAGGGTAAGGGGGATCAAATATATGGTGATGGAAGAAGAACTGACTCTGGGTGGTGAACACACAATGGGATTTATAGTTGATGTAATACAGAATTGTACACCTGAAATTATGTAATTTCATTAACAATTGTCACCCCAATAAATAAATTAAAAAAAAAAACAAAAAACAAAAAAAAACTCATTCTAAAAATATTCAGAATTCACTATATTGCTGAATGGATTTCTTGAATTTTATCCAAGAGAATCTAATTAGTAAGACTATATTTCAAAATACCTATATAAGCTTGTACCTAAGAACCAAATATTTTGATAATCTTGTACCCCAAGAACCAACTATTGTGATGCCCTGAGGGATGTTTTCCTCTTATTTTGTCATCATTTTATAACTAAAGTACCATATACTAAAATTATGACTTATTAATATCTCAAAACGTAACTATACTTCTAAAGTATTTATGTATATATATTATATATACTTCTATTTTATATATATCTATGCTTCTAAAATATATCTATATAGATATATATAGATATATAGAGACATATATATATTAAATGACAATAGAAAATTATCTGAATTCAGATTCATAATATACGTACTCAAGAAAGGATACTCAAGAATTTATTGGAGCTCTATGGAATACTAAACAATACAGAGTTTTGAATGACTTATTTTTTTTTGATTGTTAACATGTAAAATTTTACTCAATATTGGCTAATCTCATCAATTTCAAAAGAAGAAATACATAGGAAGTTACTTTCACTTCCAAATGATATGGAGCAGCTTATAGTATATCAAGGCTCTTGCTGAGAAAAATTAGGAAAAGCTGGATAACATACAAACACATAAGCCTGAAGGCATTGGAGAGTTGCTCACACAGCCATGATTTGAGGGACAAGCTTCTGGAGAAAAGGGAATGTACCAAGATGAGCTCTATGTTTTGAATGCTTCTTTTCCTCTCGTGGAATATGCCAATTCTTGGCTTCGGGCAAGGAGATGAGAAGTCAGGTAGAAGCCAGCTGCTATCTGCTGAGAAGTAAAAAATTAGAGTTTTGTACTATCAAGACAAACAGGAATTTGAGGTGCCTAGAATCCCACCTCCCCTTCAAAGAAGTTACCAATAAAGCTGCACTGATCATTAGGCTAAGGAGGTAAGTAGAAAGCAAACATAAAGCAGGACAGAGTAGTGGCATTCTAACGATCGTGGGAAGATTCACAGCTGGTAACTCTGGAAAGCTGTGCTTTTAGAAAGGGGTGAATAAGAAGAAAACCAAGCCTTACAAAGACAGAAAATCAGCCTCCAGTCAGCTCAATCCATCCTTTGATTGATATGGTTCTGTCTTTTTGCTGCCTGTCAGACAATGGAATTAATTCTCTTTGGAATGATATAATAGAAATTAATTCCTTCATTCAAACACAATGTTTAGGATTCAATTTTTAAAATTACAGTCTTATTGAAGGAAATGTATCAAAAGAACATGTAGATAACAGAAAGAGATCCACCGGTGATATAAATATTAGAGTTATCAGACATGGATTTTAAGACAAATTCATCAATATATTCAAGAAACTAAACAAGCCAGATAATCTTACCACACAACTGGAACATACAAAAAGAATCAAATAAAAATTCTAGATCTAAAAATTATAGTAACTTAAATTCGATAGGCTTAATAGTAGTTTGGAAAGAGATCAATAAGAGCTTAGAGAGCTAGAAGATAGGTCAGTAGAAAATAGCCAGACTAAAGCGTGGGATAGTATAGAAAAGATCACAAGATATATGTGAGTTGTAGTAAAAATTGTCTAACGTACATAGAATATGAATCCTTGAAAGAGAGCAGAGGGAGAATGTGGCAAACACATTATTGCAGAGCTTATTACCACGAATTTTTCACTGCTGAAGAAAAACTGCAAGGAAAATTCCATGATTTCTTATAAGCCCAAAGCAGGTATATACCGAGAAAATTACACAAATCCACACTGAGGTTCTTCAGCATAAAATCAGCAAAATCCACAAGAAGTTTTGAAGAATACCCAAAGAGTGAAAAAGTTATTACTTTTAAAGAAGTAAAAGAAACAATGGAAGCTAGAATATAATGAAATATGTTTCAAGTCCTGAAAGAAAAAAAAAAAACTACTAAATTACAATTTTATACCCAGATGAGATAGCTTTCAATAAATGAAGATAAAATAAATATGCAAACACCAAGATTATTCATGGCAGTAGACTCATATTATGAAAATAGTAAGATTTCTTTGAGCAGAATGAAAATGAATGTAAAACAGACAAATGCAGAGAGGAATGAAGAGTAATGAAAAAAGGAAGTGTTTCTACATCAAAATTGATATTAAATATATGAAAAAGAAATAATATAGTTTATGGTTTAAAATATAGTTAGAATTACAATGGGTGACAACAATAATACAAAAGCCAAGAAACAGGTAAATGGAGATGAAGTGTGCTATATACCTTGTATTTTATGGGAAGTAGCAAAATTATAAATTTAAAATAGATGGCCATAAAAAAAGAATGTGAGTTATAATCTCTAGAGTGATCAATTGAAAGATATAGTAAAGTATAATCATCAAACTAGATAGGGTTTCAGTGAGGGGTGGCATCAATTGCTAAAAGTATTTGATTAGGGTAAAATAAAAAAGAAAAGCAACATAAAATCAGTGGAGTAAATAGAAAATAAATAATAGGATAGTAAATATAAATTCAAATGTATCAGCAATTACATTAAATATAAATGAACTAAAAACACCATTGTACAAACAAAGATGTCAGATGATTAAAAAAAAGTCCAACTCTATGCTATTTTTTTAAATAGCCTTAAATATCACAGAGAGGTTGAAAGTAAAAGATATAAAACATGTATCTTGCAAATACTAAGCAAAAGAAAACTAATATAAAACAAGGTAGACATTTAGGCAGGTAATTTTGTTAGAGATAAAGAGGGGTATTTTCTAATAATAAAAGAGTAATAATACGATAGAAAAAATTTAGCAAGAAAATACTCTTCATCTAACTGACTTATTTTGAATACTGCCTTCAAATATGAATATACATTCTTTCAAATGCACATGGAATATATACCAAAATAGATCATATTTTATCAATGTTGGTATATGTTCAACAAACTTCAGAGAATTAAAATCACGCTGTATTCTCTGACGTCACGGCTATTAAATTAGAAACCAATTTTAAAAAATAAGTGGTAAAGCCACAGATGTTTGAAAAGTAATCAGTACGTTTTCAATGCTAGATTAAAACATCCTTCATTTGTTAATAGGTATCTATATAAAACCTACAATAAGTATCATATATAATACTGAGACATAGACGCTTTCCCCCCATGAGAATGGGAAAGAAACAAAGATGTCCATTAGTGTCTTATCTGTCCAACATCAGGTTACAGTAAAATGTATGAAAAAGAAATAAGAGATATAAGGATTAGAAAGAAAGACAAAAAGATAGAAGAGAGAGAGAGACAGAGAGAGACAGAGACAGAGAAATGGCATTATTTGTTGATGACATAACTATATTTATAAACTAAAAAGGCTTCTACAGTAAAACAATTAGGATTTGTAAATGAATTTAGCAACGGAAATGGATAAACAGCCAACATCAAAAAATAAATTGTATTTATATATACCATTAGCAAACAACTAGAAAATTAAATTTTGAACATATGCATACAACTTGCAATAGCATTCAAAACAGCAAGTGCAAAGGGGAAAAAGAAGCAAAATATGTATAAGATCTCTACCCATAAAATATTATTGAAAAAAATTAAATAAGACTATAAAACTACAAATGAAAGGATTTACCATGTTTATGAGCAGAATACAATGTTGAAAACAGCATTTCTCGCCAAAATGATATATAGATTCAATGTATTCCCAATCAAAATTCTAGCAGGTATTTTTAAACGTTAAAATCAGCAAGACAATTTTAAATGCAAAGTGATAAGAATAACCAAGATCATATTGAAAAGAACAAAATTAAAGGATATACATTATGAGAAATCAAGAGTTAGTACAAAACATAATAAAAATAGTGCAGTCTCCTTTAGGAAAATTAAAGAAGAATCCAAAGACATACCTACACCTATACACAGTCACTTAGTTTATGACAAAGGTGACACCGCACTACAATATTGAAAGAATTGCCTTTTCAATAAATGCTGTTAGGCCAATTGAATATAAATAAGCAAACATATTTAATGGATTCCTGAGCCGGACTGGAGGCTCAGGCGGTTGGAGCTCCGTGCTCCTAACTCCGAAGGCTGCCGGTTCAATTCCCACATGGGCCAGTGGGTGAGAGCCACAAGGTTGCCAGTTCAACTCCTCGAGTCCCGCAAGGGATGGTGGGCTGCGCCCCCTGCAACTAGTAACGGCAACTGGACCTGGAGCTGAGCTGCGCCCTCCACAACTAACACTGAAAGGACAACTTGAAGCTGAACAGAGCCCTCCACAACTAAGATTGAAAGGACAACAACTGGACTTGCAAAAAAGTCCTGGAAGTACACACTGTTCCCCTAATAAAGTCCTGTTCCCCTTCCCCTAATAATAAAAAAAAAGTACCAAAGTTTAAGAAAAAAAAAAAAAATATATATATATATATAATGGATTCCTACCCTACAGCATAAACAAAACTCAATTCAGGTGTCCACAAATGTAAAATTAAAAGGTAAAAATTAAGATTCCCCCCAAATAGGAATATATTGTAGGAATATATTGTCACACCCTTTGAGTAGGTACAGATATCTCTAACAGGGCACAAAAAGTGCACTAACTACAAAGGATAAGAGTACATTAAAATTAAGAGATTATACTCATCCAAAGACACCACTACAAGTGAAAATGGCAAACTATAGACCAGACAAGATGTTTGCAAAGCATTTATCTCACAAAGGACATATGTGCAGAATGTACCAAGTACTACAAAACCATATAAAACAAAAGATAAGACAAGCCACAAAAAA
Organism: Rhinolophus hipposideros; assembly: GCF_964194185.1. Classification (NCBI taxonomy): domain Eukaryota; kingdom Metazoa; phylum Chordata; class Mammalia; order Chiroptera; family Rhinolophidae; genus Rhinolophus; species Rhinolophus hipposideros. The sequence goes on along the minus strand of NC_138051.1, from coordinate 23,495,842 downwards.
AATGTTTAAGATATATTTCACAAAAGATAATAATATCCATCCAAAGGCCAATAAACATAGGAAAAGTGACCAAACCTTATTAGTTGCTAAAAAATTACAAACGTAAATTACAATGAGATATCACTACATCCCCACTAAAACGGCTAAAAATTAAACAGAGTGATAACATCAAACCATGGTGAGACTATGAAGCAACATCAGACATTGCTGGTGCAAGCATGAAAAGGCACAACCACTTCAGAAAATTGTTCGGTCAAATCTACCACAGCTGAACATACCTCCTTATCCAGCATTTCCACTCTTAGGTACATGCTTAACAGAGAAGTATACTTATGTGCCCAAAACACATACTAGAAGATGAATAATAGCCAAAAATTGAAAACAGCCCATGTTCATCAATAATAGGTATATTGAATTTTGGTATATTCATGTGATGAAATACCCTACAGCAGTGAAAATAAATGAACTGCAGTCACACCATATTTGTACCACAGCATGGGTACAACAAACAACATACCATACGTGTATGTTACTATTTATATAAAGGTCAACAACAAAATTAATCAGGGGAAATAGGAATCACGATTGTGATTTCTTTTTGAGGGTAGTAGCAGGATGGAACAAAGGGGAATTCTTATATACTAATAATGTTGTATTCCATGAAATCATTGAGGGTTACATGGATGTGTCCACTTTGTTAACATATTCAATAATACATACACTTATATTTGTGCATTTTTGAATACGTTTTACATCAATGAAAAGCTTACTTAAAACAAAACAAATAATTTCATGGTAATGAAAATAGACTTTGGAAGAAAAGTTTTAGCTTTGCCTTTTCATGTTCTTTACTAACTTGCTACAACCAATAAAGAAATTATTCCATAGCTTTGGGTTCTCTAGTGGCTTCGTGGAGACTTTGTTCCTCAATTTCACGAATGGAAAGAGAACTTAACGACTTTGATTTATAAATACTTCTACAGTAATAATTCCAAATGAATGGCACTATAAAGAACAATAGAATGTTTATGTCTTAGATTTGTATGTGCTTGCACTTTTCCCTCCTAATATCTCAAAAGTTGTTATATTGAGGAATAATTACCTTATTGTGTCCTGGCCACATACCCACGAAGTAAGCAAGGGGTGATATTATTATTCCATCTCACAAGTGAGGCAGAATGAACCAAAAATACCACCAAGACCCATTTGGACTTTTACCAAAAGAGGGCGACTAATTCAGTACTGCCAACTCAAACATCCAATTTCTCCTTTGACCTATCTACCAAACACAGACTTTTCTAGTCATTTTCAGAGACCAGTTTCTAGCACCTCCTTTAGTGCAAAAGTCCATGAATATCCGTTCCATACACAAAACACTTTGGACAGCTGTCCATATTTTGGGGCAGAACTGTTTTTTCAAGGCTCTCTCAATTATTTTGATTACATCAGATACACAGCCTGATTGACATGCTAATAAGCATTCAACACCTTATACAGCTTTACTCTCTCCCACCAGGAGGGTAGCTAAATTTCCTTTAAAGATAGAAAATGTGTCCCCTGATGCAGAATACTCACATCTGTATCAGTGGGAGAGAGAAGTGGACTGTTTCTTGTTCTTAAAGGAACTAAAGATAATTACATCCCTACTAAACATCCATACAATATATTGGAAAATATTAATGATGCCTCAAAAGATCTAGTGGGTATTCTGATGATAGTATATCTCTTCCTCCTCAAAACAGAAGAGATGAGGCATTTCTGAAATTATATATGGGACTAATTTGCGTTTCTTCACTAGAATCATATTAGTCCATCTGGTTGTGTTTCAGGTCACTCTAGAGATCAACTTCTCTAGTACGTAGTTAGTTCTACATAGGAGAGATCTACATCTATGGTTCTAGCTTCTAAAATTCTCCAGCTTGTTCAAACTGGTTTATAATGCATTGATCTCAAGGAAGGGGCTCTCCATTCTTCTAACAGCTCTATAAAACAAATCACTAAAACAATCATTTATTTCCCCCCAATTATAGGCACCAAATCCTGAATGGAAATGTTATTTAGCTCAATGTGATAGCTGTCATGAAATCCAGGTTGGGAAATTTAATCAAATTCATTTCTCCTCATTTTAACTCCAGTGTGTTCTTTCAGGTATTTTCTAAATTGTGTGATGTTAACAAGGAACATCAGTCGTTAGACATAAATTATAAATGAGAGCTTTAGAACTTCCATCACCTTGTCTTATTGGTTCTAGCTCCCCATCTATACCACTCTACTATGTTCTACATATGTTCTATAAGTAAATCTCCTTAAAACTTTTCTGATTGACATTCTTAGAAAAGCAGTATCTTCTGGTATACTGTTGAAACTGAGTTTAAATTATAGCTGAAGATCATGATGAATTAACTTTTTTCATTTTATCATCTTTGCCTGTCATGGATATCCCTGTTTTCATTATTTAATTTAGGCCCATCCACTGTTCCACTCAACTGGAGGAAAATCTTTTTATTTACACACACACACACACACACACACACACACACACACACACTCACATTTTTCCAGAATATAACTAGTTAGTTATAAGGAAATATATAAACAGGTTACATTTAACTATTTAACTATTCAACATTTTTCTTTTGAAATGTCAGGATCCACGTAGGGCAATTATATAAGATGAAAAATGAAATGCTCATAAGAAATCTTACCTAAAATTCAAATGGAACTTCCAAGAGTTATTCTGCTCTTGGTTACTATGAGATTTCAACATAGTGGAAATTATTAGATTTGAGATTTGCAACTATAAAAAGGACTAGGACTGAAAATAGATGAATAAGCCTTTCTGGTTTCAAGTTCTTATATTTTCAATTTTTATTCACAAAAGCTATTGCTGCAGATAATATTCATGAGCAACCAAACAGCATTACAGGTTTCCCCCACTATGCAAAAGTAGAATATTTCTATGAAACCATTTTTCATAAGCCAAAATGGGATAACAAAAATAGGCACTAATGTAGGTCTTTCATAAAAGCAAAGTTGTGTCAAGTGAACTTTCGAAAAGTGGAGGATACCTGTATAGTCTTTCATCCCGTAATTACAGCTTAGCATTAGTGATAGAAAAACCTTTATATACCCAGAATACTTTTGAAGACATACCATAACAAACCTGAGGAATAAATTAATTATTTATTAGTATTTTGATTCTAAAAAGTTTAAATGGCCATTGAAAGATATTTCAGAGTCAATGCAAGACCACTATAAAGCACTAGGGTAAATTGATTTTTGTCACCCAAATTCCTTGTTAGTTTTCAATTAACTGCTCGCTTATCTAGATATCCTGGATTTCTTCATGCTGTGGACTTTGAATATTGATTTTTATTTTAAAATGTTAAAGAGATGATGTTCTGAATCATAAGTAACAAACTCTGTGCGTATTTAAAATTGAAGAGAGCTGAGAAGAGTTGCTTTTAGAAAGAGCAAAGAGGACAAGTGAACAATTTAAAAATGGAATGAATGGAATTTAAAAATGCAAATGAGTGAATCATATTTTTCACAGAAGCCAGATGTCCACTTGTTTCCATGTTACAAATCAGTATAAAGGCTTATTTGTAAGTCAAGGTTTACACAATAAAAACAAAATGATGTATTTAGAAAAACAGTCTATTGATCCATCTGGTTTCAATGTCTATGTAAGAAGGAAGAAAGAAAAGATGGTATTTTGGTTAACTTCACTTCAATTATCAAGAGGAGTGTTGTTAATGCAGAATTTCTTTGGGTGTACTTCATGAGCATTTTCTGTGAAGAGGAGCCACAGCTTTTATAAATGGTCATATTTCCAAAAAGGTTAAGGACCACTGCTCTTCTTGTCCAAATAGCTACATTTTAAATCATATTATTTGCGATTTCTTTTAGATAGACATTAGCTAAAGACACAAGTATGATGTTTTAAGAAGTCAAACATCCTGCAAGTAAAATTTTTTTTTGGATAGTCCAATTTAGTGAGTGGAACAGAAATTAATACCCTTGGGAAATGGGAAGAACGAGTAGAAATGACAAAAGCATTTAATCATGAATTATTGTTGTAAAGATAATCATTTTTCCTCAGAAATGACAAAAAGTCACATACCCCAGACAAAAAGAAATGTTAAAATTATATTAATACTTTAAGTGTTTTTACATTTATTTGTCTGAGGACTTGTATATTTGCATTAACATGACAGGTTACCCATATTTGATCCAATCCACCAAAAAAATAACTAAACTGAGAACTGAGAAATTCACTGTCAACTATGCAAAAACTGGGTTGAGTCATTGAATTTAACAGTATCATAACACTTGAAAGTTTCTGACTGAGAGGGTCACAAGGAAAACAGAAATGTATACATCCCAAGGGTACTTAAAATCATTCAGAATTGTCCAAAGTATATATTACAAATGCCGTTTCTTGTATTTTTTATTTGAATGTTCTGTTACAAATTTCTACTTTAAATCCCTTAATGCACTACCATTACTGTTATTTCATTTCTCTATTTTTGTAAAGAAGAGGGAATGGAGAGTTATCAATTATTGAGAAAATGTAGGTTTCAGCCAAAATGTTGGCTGAAGACAGCCAACACATATCAGTAAGTTCTTTCACATCCAAACCCATATAATCCATCAGTGACTACTATTTGATCAAAATTAAGTATATTTTCCAGCTCATTTCACTAGATTTAGTTTAACTTTTCCCTTATATGAATAGAACTTGTTTAACTAAAAGGAATTTTTACATAGGGAGATAGGGTGGGATTAGGTAACACAACCTGAATATTGTACTATTTCTAAGATCTTTTTGGGGGATGGGGGGAGATGTTAGCTCAATCCTTTTTGACCTTCTGTACTTACACACAATTTATCAGAATCAGAGAAATATAATGCATTTAATACATGGCCAATCAGGGTATCATTTCATTTATCAAGTTCCAAGGTAGTTAGAGAAGCTACTTAAAAGAAGAAAGCCACGTTTCACCTAATCTTTTACACTAACTAGGGTAAGCATTTCATACAGGGAACAAGAACTCAGTAAGTACTTCTCAGTGGTGTTATAATATTTATTCACACAATATACAAGAAGCAACGTTAATTCTTTATTCGGCTTTATTGGTAAGGACAATCTTAGTTGCTCAGGAAATAAGCTTGAAATCACTATTTGATGCTATTATTTTCTGAAATCACTCAGCCACATCACATGACTTGGACTCAAAATGTAGGAAATCATCGAAGGCCTTAGTCTCACAGTGTGCTCTGCAGACCAGTGGCATCACGCATCACCTCTGAGCTTGTTCGAAATACAAATTCTCCCACCCACTCCAGGCCTCCGGAATCAGTGTCTTCAATTTGACAAAAATCCCCAGGTGATTCAGATACAGATTAAATTTGAGAAGCACTAGACTAAATTAGTGGTTCTCAGCGCAATCCTCAACCGGCAGCATCAGCGTCACCTGTGAGTTTGTAAAAAATGAAACTTCATCAGTCCAACCCCAGGCCTACTGTACTTTAACAAGTTCTCCAGGTGGCTTTTATGCACATTACAGTTTGGGAATCACTGGCCTAGATCATTAAATTTTTATTCTGTTTCAAATATTTTCTATGTACCAAGCTCTTCCTGCTACCTGCTTCTTTTTCACACCTGCTAGAAAGAGAAGCCTTCTAACACATTGTATAATAGAAAGAAAAGCTTGTATATTTAGCTGTTCTTAGAAAGCCCTAGAATCCCCTCGAATATTTTAAAAAATTTGTGTGTAAGTTTCCCTATTTGGGTGTGTTATGATGCCAGCATCACTTCTGTTATCTCAAAAGATATTATAAAAATCTCAAAATCACATTTACTTATGTTTATTTTTTTATACGTTACACACACACACACACACACACACACACACACACACACTCCAAAAACAGAAGTATTGAATGGGTAGAAAATGGTCACGATATTAAGAACACATTTAGTAGTTATTGCTTTCCTCTTTCCTTCTTATGTGATATAAAAGAAAAACTCCAATATCAAAACAAATTGGCAGAAGCAGAATTTTACAATAATATATATGTATTATTAAACACACACACACACACACACACACACACACACACACACACACACACACACACACACAGAGACTATTTTAAAGCCAATGGCCTCCTAAACAGCACAAGTTAACTGAGCGCTCCTGTGGCAATCTTTGGTCTATTGGCAAAAAGCTGATATGGTCCCATTTTTACCATCAGTGTACTTCAGTGATCACCTCCTCTATGAAGCCTTCCAGCTTCTCTGAGGCAAAGTTAGAAGCTCCTCCTCTATCTTCCCATAGAAATGTTCACATGCATTTATCAGTCCTTGTTAAACCATGTTGTTAATTTTGGATTATTGCTTCAGATGATAAGTATTTTGAAGGTTTGGAACTTTATCTTGATAGTCCCTGGATAACTGATAGCAAGATGAGTCATGCCCTTTAGCCAATACTCAGTAAGTATTTTTGAATGAACAAATGAGTAATGAATGAAACTATCACAGTAAATAGAACATACATTTTTAGAGCATAAGAGCTCCAACAACAATGGAAACATCAGGTATCAGAAATTATCTGAAACAATCTTTCCTTCCTTCCTATGACAAGAGTGTCAGAATCTTATTTGCTTTGTACCTGGGTAAGTCCTAGACAGTGAAATGACTTGCTTAAATTTATATAGCATGATACTGAAAAACCAGAGAAATATCTGGTTTTTCCATTGCCCAACACAGCCACTTGAAAGACTGTGAATGAACCTACCAATTATGTGCCTTTCACACTAAAATAATTATGAAAATTATGTTGCATTTCACTTGAACCATCGCCTTCGTTCATTACATATTTTAGAACTGTAAAAAAAAAATGCTTTTCATTCTACACCATCATGTTAAAGCCTCAAAGTTCTTACTATTTCAAATACATTTACTATTGCCTGTTTTAGGATATCTTTGAAACATTTCCAGACCTCATCTCCCCTTAAAAAGCCTCTTTCTCTTTCAATACCTATGCTTGAGTCTCCTTAAAGTCAAAAAAAAAATTGTGTACACACAACAGGGAGAGAGCAGACAACTTAACATTACTTGAGAGGATTTCCTTTCTGTGCTTTTTTCCCAGCATGCACGTGTAATGTTGGGTGTCCTTTTGCTCCAGACTACTCAGCCTATTGTATAGTGGTTTCCTTTTCTTAGATGTAGCAGAGAAGAGTTCAGGCCTCAAATCTTTTAAGTGGAGCATCAGAAATATGAAAAAATATGAAAAATCCCAAAGATTTTGGAGTCAGAGAATTACCATCATCAATAATACCATGCCCTTACCCCAAAAGTATCTTCCTACACACTTCAGGTTTCCAAATATATTTTAGAAGGCTATTCAAGTGTCATGGTTGAAGCAATGCAGATAAATAAGGATACAGGAAAGACAAATGTGGTCACAGTAAAGAAAATAATGTATAAAAACGTATCCTTATGAATGTAACCATTAATTTGACTATACACTTATTTGTTTGGTTTCTTAGTGAAAACGTTTGTGTAATTCTCTCGTACAAGTGATAAAAATCAGTTCATGAAACACCATTCCTGGGACTGGGAAAAAGTCTCAGGTCAAATATATTCAAAATGTGCTCATTGAACTAAAAAAAATGCAGTGTGTGTGTGTGTGTGTGTGTGTATGCGCTAGTGCACATACACGTGCATTGCAAACTGAATATGTGAGATATTTGAGATATTGGAAGGGAAAATACATTATTTCTGTATGTCTTTTCCCAACTACATATACTAGAAAATGACTTCATAGATGTCTTTCAAAATCATAATAATTTCTTAACCAAGTAGAGGGAGATGTGAAAAAAATGAATATTGAAAGATGTCTTAATCGTCAGTGCTAGCAAACATTGATTTATAGTAAAGTCCCAGCCAAACAAGTCTGAAATAAAGTGATTAATTTTAGAATTTATTTAGAATTTAATCAGTTAAAATATATAATTCATTCAGATCATGGCAAAGATTATTCCTAAAATAAGATACCTAGAACATACAATCCTCTAAGTCTTTGATTCCCTGAAATATGTTAATGTAGAAGGAAAAAAAATGTTTCTGCAACATTGTGAATGACATGCCACTGCAATATCTTTTTTTTTTTTTTTTGCTTTAAATACTGATATTAACTTACTGTTATTCTTGCTGGTTATAAAAGTACTGTAAGAAGAAAAACTGAAAAACTCAATAGGTAACTGAATCGCTTTGTGTGCTATATTCAATTCATGTTCAGTTTGTGAACAGAAATCTTTTAATGTATTTGTATTTGGTTAAGGATATGTGATCTGGTCGCAAACAATTAATGACCCTGGTAGTACAAACCAGCTGAGAGTTTTAAAACTGAAACTTAGAGAATTTTAATATCTTAAATTTATTATTGTCTACGATTTTATAATAGTACTATAATATACTTTAATAACAGCACATGTTTTTCATTATTTTATGACTTCTCAAACCCCTCCTTCAAGGAAATCAGATTTCAGAAGTTCTCACACAGTTAAAACCCTCCAAAATAAAATTTATAATCAAAGACTCGTCCCAGACACATATCTAAATTCAGTTCAAGTAAAATATATCTCTAGCCCTTAAATGTTCTCACATATCAAATCACTGTATTCATTCCTATGTATTATTTCTGCCATAAAAAAATATCTGGGCTTTCAGAAAGGTTCTTACTCTTACAAAATTATTGAGATGTCTATCTGAAAATCAATGGTAGGTTTGTTGACATAATTACTCTAAATCTCAAAAGCCAGGTATTCATAATAGCAGAGCTGTGTCTTTTCCTGGTGGTCAAGTTCAGGATTTGCTAATTGGTGCAATCAGAGAGTAATGGTTTCTAGGCTGCTGCAGCAGTATGCTTACCTAAACTGAAGCACAAGCTAGGTCCATGCAAGAAGCACTCATTTACCCATAAAAACTGAGAAATTACATTGCCCAGTAATAAACTTGCACAGCAGTTGTTCATAGATGTGTCTCTGATCCATGCACTGAAAAGCAGAGCCATGTAGGGTCTTACTTCTATACCCTCCAAAGGACGAGTCACAAAACAAATCACAGAGAAGGGACACAGAAAACACAGGAGCCGTATCTGCAGCCTACATGAGCTTATTATATGGTTGTGCAGGTATAAGAATTATATCAGTAAAGCAGGATAGCACTTAAACAGACATTTCATCTGACAGTAAAGAAAGATAGAACCTCATAAAAAAATAATTTGAAAGCTGGTGTTGGTTTTCTGACTTGAAACTTCATGAAAAAGATTATAAATAACTTGCACTTTTTAACAAGCACATTCTGTAGCTTTCAAAAATAATATTATATGTAGGATACAGTGTATTTATTCAGTTATTGCTTATGGCAGGATAAATATTGATTCATTAGATATTCCTACCTATCACTAGAAGTTTATGGTAATGCCCCCATAACTGTATTTGTACTATTAAAGATTTTGTAAGGCTATCATCGCTATGTTTACATATGTACAACTTGAGGTACATGGGAAAAAGCAAGTAATCAAGAGCTTGAATTTGGTGTCTTAAGAATTGTCCTCTATACTTATTATCCCACGATTGTGTTCAGAGCTTGAGAATTTAAAATGGGGGGGAAAAACAACCTCATACTAGCAATCATCATTTTTCCTGTAATCAAGTCCATACTACTTTCCATATTCTTTCAGTGGACTGCTTTTCTGTTTATTGTTGTTGCTAAACAAGGTGAGAGTTTAGGAGACATTTTTCAATGATGATTTCTTTTGCAATAACAAAATCTTAAATGCAGTCTCTCTTTTACTCCTGCTATGTGCTATCAAATTCATCTTTGTATGAGAGGCACAAACTAAAATGAGTAAATTGCCCTTAGTAGGTAGTATTCTTTTCCAGACACTAGGAAGTAAATTGTCAAAGAGTTACACAGGGTTTTAGCTGCATGATTCCCATTGACTTTAATGGGAGTTACAAGGAAAACACTCCACGCAAAGCTTAGAAAAGTAGGGGTTAGTTTTCTTTATGGCCTCTGCTGTATTTTGTATCCTCTAGCCTTGAACATTCTCTCTTCTCATACCTCTCTGTTCTCCCCTTTTTTGTATCTTACCCCTAAAAGGATATAAATCTTAGGCCTTGTTATTTAACCATCCGCATACATAGTTAGTCAGCTTATTCCACCTCAACACCATTTCCAAGTCTCGCAAGTTAAACACATTTCTCCAACCCCCCAACCCCAAACCATCTACTACTGTCCAATTTGTCAATAACTGGAGAAAACATATTTTTACATTTTAAGGAATGTTGTTATAAATATTAGCTGGATATTTTTGAAGCTTATACTATATTTCAAATGATGTCAAAATGGCCTGAGTTATATTCTTTCTTACTTCTTAACAAATGCCTATTAGCATTATCACTTTCATGATTATTTCACTCAAGTAGTTTTAGTATTTCCTGAAAGTTTCCATAGAGCACAAATACAATATATACGCTACTGGGAAATCCACCAGGCTGCCAGACGGTTATCATAGCCACTTAAGCAGCAGTTAGCTCAAGTAATTCATAGGACAACTGTGAGCAACATAATAGATACCATGATGTTAGATCCTGGCAGAATAGGTACAAGTTTCCATCATGTCTGGGGAATGAAGGACACCCTTGTCTGAGTAATGGAGACAGCAATACCACAATTGCCTGATGTCACTTTTACATAATACATTGCAAAACACACACACACACACACAAACACACACACACACACACACACATCCTATGGGATTGTTCTAATTCTCTAGCAAGTTTTGATTGTGAAGAGAGCCAAACTAGGCTAGCTTTGAGCTAGATTTTTATGAGTGTTTGGTTCTGTATAGAATGCACAAAAGGCCCAATCTTCCTGCCTACCACTTTTTTCATTACTGTGGCATTAATTACAAAGTAAGATGCCAAGTAATTGGCAAGGGGAACACTACTCGCTTATTTATCAGATACCTTTATCCTATGCCCCTGGCTTCTCTCCTTTACTGAACTTTTACAATAGATTACCAGGGTAGCAATGCAAAGAGTAAAGGGTCTTTCCTTTGCACATTTATCACCCAACTTACCTTGAATTATTTTGTCTTATTTCAAATCATCAATAAAAAGGGTTTGCGCACAGCGACATATTAATCAACACACCATCTACAAACACATTTAACGTCTGCTAAAAGCAAATGGTTTACTATCAAAAAATCTCAGTTCATTCGTGCACCTATGGATTAATTATTTCTATGAAACACTGTGGGAATGTGCCATAAAATACCAGACGCGTAGAGTAAGCATCCTGAAATCTTCTCAACACACAGGGTACCTCAAACACATACAAGGACATATTTTTCTCAATTTGTTGTCTTATTTGCCCCCAGTTATTATCAATTACTACTGTTCTATCTCTGTGTTGATCATGACAAAAGATATGTTTTTCATAAAATAACACATTTGTACATAATAACAAGAACCTTGGTTCCCCATTGCCGAGTAGCACGTCTCGTGCTGTACAGGAGCAGTTGGTTGTCCAAGGACCCTGGTGCCAAATTGCGGAGGATATTCTTGTCGCAGTGACAAATTGCTTGCTGGTGGGCTGTGCAGAGTGTTGTTCTGGCAGCATCAGAGTTGTCTACGTGTCTGTCACTTGGTTAGGCTGCTTTAATACTACGTGATTTCACCCTCACCCCACTCCCTTTCCTTTTTCATCAATGCATTTTCCAGACTTACCTTTGCTTCCCAGTGAATGGGGGCTTAATATTCACTTGACAATGAGCTTATGGAAATGCCTCCCAAGCTTCCGTACAGGTATCTGGAGGATGAGAAAAGGATTTTTTTCACAGTGCCATACTTGTTTTCCATACAAACCTACAGGCTGCCATTACAGCCACCCACATCCCGGTTGGCAACGCACTTATGCAGTGAGTGCCTTAATGAATCCAGACAAAACTGTACAGCTTTCCTAAACCACGGGAAAATCAGGCATTTTAATGGTATTGCAGGACAATTTCTTTACTCTGTAAAATGTTGATGGTCAATGTTGTTTGTTAACATTTCAACAGAGATTATTCCACTTTTGATCTGACACTTACTTGTAAAACTAAAAATATTTCTTTTGTAAGTTCCTTGTATTAAGTATATATCTTAAGTGAGGATGTGCTTTTTTTTACAAAAAGCAGAAATGTAAATGAGTAGACTATCTTCAGTAAACAAATTAGCTTGTAAACACACTACAGGCAATCCCAACATTGTCTGTTGACTACCTATGAAGGTATATAATTTAATGCCTCCGGATAATTTGTGGGTAAATTCTAACTGGCTGACGTTTTGAGATAAATAAGAAATAATACTCCTATTTCATTACTGAGTTTATAATTAAGTATAAATGTAAAGGCATTTAAAAAACTATAACTACAGGAGATACAGTATTGTAAGATTATTTTGTGAAACTGAAGAGGATAGTATAATGAATACAAAAGACGTAGGAGGCCTTTTTTTATGCTATGGAATGACAGTAGATTTTTTTTCCATAAAACATATTCTGCAGCACTGGTGTATTATTTAAGACTTGAGATGTATAAAAGAAGCTAATGGGTTTTTCACAAAGGATAATATACAAGGAATAATTTTTTTTAAAAATGAACAGGCTTTTAATCTTGTGGAAAAAAATGTTTGTTTTTGCTCCTCTTATATATAAATGTATTTGTCAGTTTTATTGATAAAACTGTAACCTTAAATTACGTAGACTATAACATTCTTCTAAATACTTTAACATAAACATATTAGATAACATTTGTTTTCAAAGAGATAGATACATAGGTAGGTAGGTAGGTGGACAGACCAATTAGATTTCACCTAATTAGAAGTAGTAATAATAAAGCTATAAGTAATAGAACTTGGATAAAGACTAAAAGACATTTTAACAGCTTCAACTCTCAGGACACATAGGTAAAAATGTTTAAATCTATTTGTTTTCATCACGACTGCGGAGAGGATTTAAGTTAGCCCTCTGGACCACATGGGCATTTCCAAACTAAACTTATCAAATTATCTTTCCCAGACACTTTTGTGTTTTGTTTTATTCTCTAAAACCTGACAAGCACAAATGTTCTAGCTTTCATCACTTAGGAGCATCTAGTATGAGGTTATTGATCCTGAAATTGCTAGGGTTTTCTAAGAATGCTCCTTGTTGGTTCTGCACTGTTGTCACTGAAGTGGTTAAATCTTTGTTTGTTTGTTTTGTTCTGAATGGCTCTTAATGGATTAAGCTGTAGGCTTTCACCAAAGCAGTAATTGATTGTTAAAGTAGCAAAGAATAAACTAACAACAGGGTGTGTGTGTGTGTATGTGTGTGTGTGTGTGTGTGTGTGTGTGTGTTGCCAGAGCAAAGTAAATTATGATCTTTAAGTTCTACAACTAAACTAGCATAAATATATGTTAAATAAAATATTTCTCACTATCTTTAATAAGTCTATACTGTAAATTGTCATGAATTATGTTAACCAATACCTACAATGGATTACCTCTATTTAATTAAGAATAATTGAATTAAACTATATAATGACCCACAGCGACTGAGATGGACAATATTAATTACAGTTGCAGGATCACATTTTACTATGAAATTAACATGCCATTGTGTTTTGATCCTAGGACTACTTTTCATAATTTTACCAATAATATTCAAATGGTGATTCCAAGTTACATAAACCTTTAAAGCTATCACTGGGACTTTAAGTAAATATGTACTTGCCTTCATAATATTAAACAGTGGTTCTGGTATAATTAGTTTTCAGCTCGAGTGTGATATTAAGTAGAGGATTAATGACTTGACAAATAAAGACATCCCCGTATTTGGAGAAACAGATGGAAATGCATAAACTTATATTACTATTTTATATAGTGCCAGCTCCTCTCCTCTCTAAGAGGAGGACCGTTTTCAAGGTCTCATTGCCAATGCACAGTGATTCCAAGAGCGAAGTACTCAACTGAAACAATGACATTCTATTAAACTCTTAATGGGTATGATGGATATAACACTACAGACTGAGTGTAAGTCACCCATCCAGTCTCCAGGAATGGCACACACTGCTGCTCTTGAGAACCCTCTGGCCCCTTGTCATAGAGGGTGACGCCCTCTGTCAGAGTATGACAAACTCCTCTCAGATTTTCTGGGGAATATATTTTTTTGTTGTTGTTTCCCCCAATGGGCAAATCATGAAAGTCTAGAAGAAACTAAACTAAAATGACCTCTGCTTCAGCTTCAAATAAACTCAGATCTATTTGTCAAAGTCTACAGAAATGACAGTCCTTTGGCAAATTTTCAACATGGCTGTTCCAGAGCGATGCAACACAGCATCTGGGCCTCTCTGAATGTTGTACTTGGAATACTGCATTTTGGAAGTATCCCATGTTAGAAAGAATTAGATTATTTTAAACATGCAATTAAAAGCCCTCCATTATGCCTCTGGCTTCTCTTGAATGTGGATATTGTATTTCATTCTTGCACATGAAAGTGCAAATGAACAGTTTGTTTTAGCTTTTAGAACATTAGCTCAGTTCATTAAATCTCGTATGTAGAAGAATGTCAAGAAATTCTTCTCTTTCTAAAAATTTTGCGCACAAGAGATCTGAAATCTTGAAGGAAGTTTCTAATTTCTGTCTCATACTTGTAATAAATGCAATGAATGGAATTGAAAGAGGGGCTATATTAAAGGGAATGCATAAGCTTCAAAATGAGAGTGCATTTATTGTATAGAGAGAACGATTGATTCTGCTATAATGCCAGTGCAGTCTTTGTAATTTTCAAAATTCCATTCAAAGTGCTGATATTCTGATGACAGAACTAACTGCCACTATAACTCCAGAGCCTAGCATTAAGAGAAGGGATTTCAATGAGTGCAATAAAAAAGAAGGCATTTTTCCCCCTCGCATGTAGTATTCTAAAATTAAGGTGGGAAAAGTGTTATAAAACCTAGATGAATACTCTTAGTGAATGACTAATTTGCTAATTGTGTGACACTCAAAAAGCCAAATGTACTTAATATTTATATAAGAAAAAAGTGATACATTTATAAAAAGCAAGGCCGCTGTGTCATAATCTTTTCTGAGGCATTGTACCAAAATAACAATGGTGGGGGGTCATAAAGGAAAAGGGTATTTTTTCCTCTTCTTTCTTTTCCTTTTTAAAATCCAGGATACCTCTGACAGACCTAATGTACTTTTTCAAAAGCAAAGTAGTAATGTATACAGAGGCTGCAGAGCCTCTCTTTGATTGAGCCTATTTTTCTTATTGTATTTTCCAGTATTCCCTCACTTCACTTTCTCCATTATTGTTTCACCTTCCCTTCTCACACTGTCCTGGTCCATACATACCCTCATGCACTAATAACCCTCTTCAAGTCTCTTAGTCCCCTCTTGTCACTCCTTTGTCACAGAGAGAGGAGGAGGGGCACTGGGGAATGACATGCCCCAAGACACACCCCTAATCTTCTTCCCTGTTTACACCCCCACCTGCAAATGAGGAGGAAACTTTCCAGAGTTTGAATGAAAGGCTTTGGCCTCTCCTATAGACAGGGATGCATGATGCGGAAATAGTGTTTGTTAACCAGGCTGAACCACTGAAAAGATCACACACGACAGGGTAGCTTTCGAAACTCTGAGGAATTTGTGCCATCCCAGGTTGACTAAATGAGAAGCCAATAGATCAAGTGAACTTTCCTGACCCCTAGACATCCAAAAGCCCAAGTTTACACAGGACCCTTAAAGAATTGGGTTATGAAGACTTTCTTTTTTTAATTTCATGAGAATGAAACAGTAATTGGCATGCTGGCAATACTTCGCCTAAGAGCAGAAATATGTTTGCAGTTTGGAAATAAAGCACATAACCATCCAGGACTGATTGTCAATAAGTTGATTTCAATAGTGCTTGGGTTTTGGATACTACATTAGAACGATAAAGCACAATTTAAAAGTATTCAAAAAATACGATTCCCCAGGTTCTCACTGCATTCTTACTCAGAGAGGAACATGATTGAAAGTAAAATATAGACAAACTAGGTTAAAAAACTGGAAGTGTTTAGTCCAAATCTAACATACTGAGTAGTCCCTCTTTACACAATACAGCTCCTATAGAAGAGCTTGGGTAAAGGTGAAAAGGTTTATACAATTTTTTCTGATTTTTAAATCATAGAAATGATATCTACATATAGGCTCCAGTAGCCTGAAAAAAAATATTTGCAGTAAGAACCTCCCTTTCATTAATTCGAATTGTGAAATAAGAGGGGGAAGAATTTCAAAAAATATATTTATTAGTATGTTTACTGCCAGGCTTTGCATTCTCATTTTATCAACATTTTGAATGACAATGCTTACCTCCCTCCAAGAGGTTCTAAGGGCTTATCTCTCTAAATCAATGTATATTCAGAATATCTGAAATGCTAAAATATATTAGCATTTCCAAATAGCTCAGTAGTAATACTACTTCTTCGTATTTGTCAGTATATAGGTGTGTATACGAATACCAGTTATTAAATGATTACAATCTGCCATTATGTTTAATTGAGAGTATGCTTTTATTGTATTAAATTCAACAGAGGATACATCTTTATTATAATAACTCAGGAGATAGTTAAGTAGACAACAGAGTGATCATATAGACGGATATAGAGATGAACATATATAGATAGAATTTCAGTAGAAGTCAAGGGGATCAATTTGGGCATGGAACTATTATCTGGCCTTTTTTCCTTTTAGATCAACTTCATGTAATTATTGTTGTCTATTTATTTAAGTAATTATGAATTGAATATATCATTGCTTTTCTTCGTTGAAAGAGACATAAATACCAACTTTTAGCATAAATGAATGGCCAAAATTTCCTCAAAAAGCAAGAAATTGTCGAGGGATAGGATATAAATGTCCTATGGCAGTCCAGACCCCAGGTTCTGAATTCCTTCAGAAGAAAGCTTCAATCACACTTCTATCTCTTAAATACTTCACTATTTCTGCAGCTCTTCCAGTGGTACCCAGAGCACTGCTCTGACCCACAGATGTTCAGCAACATGGGTGATGACTGACTCACTGTCCTTAAAAGGGAAATTGTATCCAGCCTAGGTTTCATTGCTACCAACTTCTTTATTCTTTTTCCTTGAAGAGCCACAATCTCTAACTCTCATTTTGGGAGATGTCAATTCATTCTGAAGGCTAACACACACTTTCAAACACACACATGCACACACACACACACACACACAGTCATTTAAACTCTAATTTCAAAAATAAATAAATGCTGAGCCAATCCTTAATACCACCCATCCACCCTACCCCACACACACTGCCCTTCCACTTTTTTCCATAAGGACTGCAATGGAAAGAGTAAAACATATTTTGAAATCAAAGGTGTTACAGTCCCTTAAAAGAAATCACTGTCATAAATGGCAATGAGACTAGTGCAAATGAATGATGGAAGTGGGCAGAGGATTTCTTTTAGCTGAACAATTCTGCACACACAAAAGAATCAAGTGGGGCTGAATTATAGAGAAACTAACAGAACACCATATTCAAAGCACCTACTATGTATCAGGCACCAGACATAAATTAATCAAGATGAAAAACTGCACAAAGTCTGAAAGAAGTTGATTTTATTTTTGTCTTCACCTTCTATATAAATTGCCTTAATCTATTTGAAGTTAAGACATCTTCAATAAAAAGATGTTAGGCGTTTTGTACTATTCGACTTTGATAATGTACTTAGAAAAGAATGCCTGGCACATAGTAGAAACTTAAATATTTGTTGAATGAGTGAATGGTTATAAGTACTTTTCAAAGGCAAAATAAATCATCTGCCACTTCTAATGTATTTGGAAAGACATCAATAAATGACTATTGTAAGGAAGATTGCAGATGCTAGTTAAGATAATCTAACTGTGTAGTAGTTTATTTATTCTACTATAGAATTTTGTTCAGAACCCCTGGGGGAAAACTTTTGTTGTGATTACTTCTAGGCTGGCAGTCAGGGACTCTACTCCAGAGCAAAATCGCAAACCAAGCCCATGTCCTTTCTTCATGTCCCTGCCATTTAACCATCCAGTTGTTAACACATTTTAAAATCTGACAGGTTATTTCACTTCCAAAATGATACTAAGAGTCACACATGTCAGATCTCTACTTGATAAGTTGTGTTTGTTTCAAATGTGGTATGTGAGCACTGAATCCTGACTCTTTAAATCCTGCAAAGTGTATCAATAATTATGCCAAATCTATCCAACAGTTGATTGAGGTGTTTTCAGTTTGATATGGGTGTCAAAAGTGAACATTAACTTTATTCAGATCTTTGCCTAGTATGTTGAATGGAAAAAAAAAATCCATTCATACGTCACAGATTCATCCCTAATACTGGAAATTAGGAAAAGGTATCTCAGATTCCACACATATTTTCTTTGTGGTCACGGAGGTGACTTTGCCACCTGGCAACCTGTCCCTCTTTATTATACCCAATTATATGTGTCATATGTAAAAGTTCTAAGAAGGATACAGATTTGTATACAAAGAAATAGCTTCTTTTAATTCCTAATCTATTTGAAAAGATTAATTCTTCTTTAGTTATAAAGTAAATGTTAAATGGGTATCTCCACAATCTCTTCCCTTTCAGGCCCCTCCTGATTTAATCTCACATGTTCCTACATATCATGAGTAGCTAAATTGCATTCTGAGAGAATTTAGTGATGGAAACTCTTTACTTGGGTTTCCCACATTTATTGGTGATATCCCTTATCGGTAGCTGTATTTGTCCTGGTGCAGACAGAAATAACCGATGAAGAAAACAGGAGCAATACAGTTTTGTATTAAAAGTCACGTCATGAGTGCACCAAGGCAGTAATTCAGGAAGACTCAAAATATATTCTTAACCATATTAGTGTGAATGTAAACTATAAATTGAGTAAAAAATACTTTCTAATAAATAATATACCATTATTGAATTGGAGAATATCTCTCTATTTATTAAACCTACTAAGGGAGAAGTTTGAGAAAGGTTAACCTTAATTTATTTTTATGACCATAAAGCTCTTCAGTAAATATGT
>NC_138051.1:23446679-23474179 GCF_964194185.1 Rhinolophus hipposideros | reverse complement strand
CTTTTCCACAGAGTGTATTCATGTGCTATCCTAATGAGGAAATGACGAGTTTTTATCAACCTTATTAAACATACACCCAGAAGATATCCATTTTAATAAGGGGCCAATTACTAAGTGTGTCTTCAGTTAGAAAGAACTTAGCTTTTACCTTGTTCTTTGGCTCTCCATGTCTCTAATTAATTGAATCTTGAAATCGTTGGACTTTCAGCTTTAGAGAAGACTGAAGAAGGGAACTTAACAACACTGCCTATTTCTTTATGTCTAGAACGGGGGAAAAAAAACACCTGTAATGCTAAAAGACTCAGGCTTTTGTCTGTTTCTAATATTACTTTTCTGCCTAATTGCCATCACTGCCACGTACATTAGGCCCTTTTTCAGCAGGGTTAAAACAGGGCCAGTGATGAATGGAAAACTGATTGTACTGCTGTCAAACTTGAATGTGAGGCTTATTCTAGAGATAGAAGTATGAGGAAAAGGACAGAGAATTGCACTTCATTAAAGCTCTACCAAGCTGATTGGAGTGGAGGAGGTAATTGAGATTTAAAGTGGCATTCCCATCACACTGTCCCTTTTTCAACTTAACAACTGTCATTCAAGCCACATAGGGCAACAATTGGCCAGATTTCCCAGCTCTTCTGAGTAATAAAACAGACACTCACCTTCTGGCTATTCGTTTTACTTACTTTGTTCTAATTTCCAATTCATGTGTCATTAGCGAACGAAGATTGACAAGAAATAGCTTTGACCTCACAGATTTGACCTTCAACCCCAGAGACCCAACTCTAGTCTGAACATAGGTTAGAATATGCTAAGAAACACCTTTACTCTGCACAAGAATGAATGGCAGTTTTTTCATCATTGTACCACCCCCTGCTTGCCACTACATTTAGACTATGAGACATGTCAACTGCCTGTCACAATTACAATAGACACAGAAAACCAGAATTTTCCCCAAATCCAAGGGGAACTTCCTGAACAAAGAGTAAATTTTATTGCACAGATTTTGGAGACCTCCAATTTGTAGAGCCATGATGAATGCATCCCACAGACAAATAGGTAGTTGTTAATTATCCCAGCAATTTCTTTTTTTAATGTGCTAACAACACAGCATGCTAAGCCTTCATATCCTACACTGTTACCTGATGATCTCATCACATTTGAAAAGATGGTAATCTGGGAAAAAGGCATTATTGGCATTATTATAGCAAGTGTGCATGACAATAAGTTACATGATTATAATCCCTTATTTTCATGATTTAATAAAAATAAAGTGTGATATTTTGGAAACAGATGGGATTGGCTACACCTTTAGTGAACCAACTGAAGTAGTTTACCTATACTATCTCTTTAAGATAAACATAATTTTTGTATTTTCCTTGACGGATTATCCTAAAGCTTATATATACTAATTTTGTACCATGAAAGTATACTGCAGATAAATAATTGCAGAAGGGCCAGAACTATGACCTGAATAAGAATCCTCAATGAATTTAAAAGTAACTTATGCCCTTTCCATAGATTTGAATAGAAATTGTCTCCTGGAAATCTATTATGGTTAGGAAACTGGATGGTTTCTTCATATTGAGTAACAAACATTTTGCTGATTCTAGTTTTACATCCCTAAATAAACAGAATAATGAAGTATACCACATTTTTATGCCAAGAGTTTGGAAAGTTGACTTTGTTTCCTTCATGATAAAACATTCTGAAAACAGTGCTAGGTAGGTTACTGCTTTGACTTCATTTTAATAAAATGTGAAGTCATTTTCATTTGACCAGCAATATTCATTCTTCAGTTTTTTGTGTTTTTTTTTTAATCATGGGTATATGACTATATTGATTTCACTGTAATGGATGTTGCAGTATTTTGGTATATGCCTTGTAATATTCTGCTATTATAACATGGATTTGCATAACTTATTGTGCTTACTGTGTTTTCTGAATTTCTTACTTGTGTTGCCGAAAAAGGAGAATACAATATATTTTCTTACAGGAGGAGGCATTAACTTCCATGAGAAATCACAATTGTTAACCACATTCATCCGTAAGTACTCTCAAAGCTACTATCTTCAGAACCTTTAAATAAAACTCACAGAAATGATTTTTTTGAAGGTGATTAACATATAAATACAAAAGAATAATTTCAGAATAAGCCATACTTCCAGAGTATGATACAGTAAGAGTTTACCAATAATTATAAAAATTCAGGTAGTCTATTGCAGATAAAGCTTTCGTTATTAGATCCATGTCACAATTATGGTTGAGACATGCTTTCAGGGTAACTACAATTGCACGTTTACCATAGCTCTGCCCTAATGCATGTACCCTCCCTGTTATGACAGTGATCATCAAGCCAAACGGTGAAGAAAGCCCTCTGTATTTGGAATTTTGCTTTCTTGTGGGTAAATTTTCATGTCATTATAGATCAGAGAAGGTCAGAACTTATGGTTTTATCTCAACAGCACATTTGTCGTCATCAAAAGAAATAAATCTCAGAATGTTGGTAGCTACTGTAGAGATGCCTTTTATCCTACATCTGTGACAATTACTCTGTGTTAGTGAAGCTAACAAGAGTTAGGCCAGAGGTCAAGGGTCAGGGCACTGTCAAGAGGAAGTTATTCTTCAGTCCACTAAATCTCTTATCATTTTCGTCTAATGTGATATTCACCTGTCAGTCAAGAGAATGTAAGCCATTGTCTTGTTCTAAGTGCTGAACTTTCTGCCTCAAAGAGAGCAATTTTATTACTTTTCTCATAATTACCATTGTCTATCTTTACAATTCCATCTTTAAATGCACTGAACTAATAAACATTTTTATTTTTATACTAAAATAAAAACAAGGAGAGACATTAAAAACAAGTTTCAGGAAACTTATTTATGAATATAAATAGAAATCCATGAACATGTTTGTTTAATTGATTTTATGGTTAAATGTCATGAATTGAATCAAAAAAGATTCACCCAAATAAAGATGAAATGAGTAACACTGGAGATATAATGAGTGGCAGAATAACTCAACAATGTAACATGTGGCTAAATGAGAGGATGTCTACATGTGGGCAGGCATACCCCAGGTATTATGGACTAGCACAATACTGAGCTAGCAGGTTATGTTTCCAGAATATAATACAATATAACAAATATACACTATATTTCTGAGAAATATTTTCATAATGGACTTCAGTTTAGTTGATATGTATACATAAGGTAGTATCATCTGCTTATGCTATATACTTAGATATAATGAAATTCCACTTAGAATGTTGTATAATGAAAGGCTCAGTTATCCTACTAGTAAATACAATAATGCAAATTGCTACTCCTCTTGTCATGAGACTCAACTTGCAAGGAAAATCTTGTATCAAAGAGTTTTCCTTAAAAAATGAAATAAAACAAAAACCCTGTTAGATATCTCAAAGCATTAAAAGAGCACAATGTATAGTTCAAGAGTCATACGGTTAAAAGTAACTAAATTACATTGTTTAGACCTTCTGTTTTCAGTTCACAAAGAAGCTTCATGCTAACCTTCATCTCCAGAGAAATGTAAAGTAAATCTCTTGCATTTTCGTATGTCCCTTTCCTTCTGGTAACTACTATACAAATAACATAGTAGGATGGAAAGTTTTAGAATGGAACTCAGGACCATGTACTTTAGCCTCAAATCTGTTACTGGCTAGTTGAATAACATGAATTTCAGTTTCCCTAGATGTCAAATAGGAGTGAGAGTTCATTCTTCTCAACCCTATGGATTTATAAAAGCTTAGCAGCATCTTTTTGCATCCTATGTTACAGATATAAACTTCTCCTCTGTGCTCCTTAAAAAGACTTTTATCTTACTTCCTAATAAAAACATACATATTCTATCCTCATGGCCTTGATCTTTTTGAAGATAGTGACGGTATCTTCATTTTTTCCCCAAGTACTTAGCAGAATGCCTGTTAAATTAACGAATGAAGGAATCATTCTTAGGGTGACTATACATCCTGCCTTTTGCCTATTTTTTTCATGTTTAATTGTTAATGGGCCCCACTTTCAAATATTCTCTAACTTTGGATGACAAGTTGTATGGTATTGATCATTTCCTTAATGGAAGTAGAAGCTACTTATTTCACCAGTTAACTTGAGATCAATTAATGCCCGCTCAGATTTCTCTTTTCTTTACAAAATAACTCCAGTTCTATCTTTATTGTCTGTTTGTTTTAACGTTTAGAGATTATTGTAGTGAACAACGAAAGCTTAGCTTCTACATTTGAGTGTCTACATTTACTCTCATCCAATATTTAAATCACCTTGCTCCAAAGACAACTCTGAATTTCCTCACAAGTTTAAGGTTGTAAGACTCTAATAAATAAAGTCCCATTTTTTCATGGGTCTTCAAAATTGTATCTAAAGATGTTACATTTTACGAATTACTATTTTAGATAACCAACTTTCTGTCTTATTTGTCTTGATTATACATAAAAACTATGTATTATTACAGTTTGGGGTGGGGTGGGGGAAGATAACCCTCTACTAGTAAGCAGAAATAAATAACACATTCCAATAGACCTGGTCTTGGGAAACACTAATTCTGTAGACAACACATATTTGAGAGGGTGTGAATGAGACAATATGTCTTGTCTTTATGAAAATAACTGTCATAAGTGACATCTTAAAATATGAAGCACATAGTTCAAAAGTTGGTATACTTGGTCTCTGTATCTGAGCATAGCAATACATCAGAAACATGACCATTTCTGATTCTAGAATGAAAAAAAGGATTTTCCTAAGAAAACACTCAAAAATTCCACCGTCTCTTTCAACAGCCTTGACATATTTTTCACTTGCTCCTTCAAACATTCTATATGCTGATACATCAAAGGTTCTGATTAAAAGCCTTAACATGAAAACAAACAAAAACAAAGAAAAACGAGTGGTTTTGCAAAATAGAACTTTCAACTTATGAAATAACATTTCCAATGTATTTTTTCAATTGAAATATGGACATTTATTATAGGCTTTTTAAGAACCTATACTACTGTTACTAGTCCCATGTACTCAATATGTGACTCAGTTTTGGCTTTTGAAGTAATATATAAAGAAATGTTCTTAGATACTCTTCAGAGTAAATGAGCTTATTCTGACACTATTTTAGTTTTATTGTTTTATCTTCTTCATATCATATCTAAGTAAAAATAGAGGAAAACATCAGAGGAAACCAATAGGAGCATCGTGGCAATCACTTCTGCCCAGTCACCAGCTGAATCACCAAACCATGAATTGCTCTTAATAGGTATATCACCGGCATATTTTAAAAGGAAATTTGAGAATAGGCCTATAAATTTCAATAATTTATAAATCTTTAAAATAATTACATTTTTAACCTTATTTGAGTTTGAAAATAATAGTAGTTGAGAGTGATGTGAGCAAAGATAGATAAGTAAAAAATAATACGACTCTTCCTAGATTTCTCAAGATTTCATAACTTCTTTCAGCATCATCACTCTATGGTCACCTGTAATCAAACCTGAATTCAGCTGTTTCCAAAAATTTAGAAAAGGTAATAACAAAGAAAAGAAAAGAAAAGAAGTGTCTGTTTCTGTGCCTGAGATACATACACAAACGTGGACTCTTCAATATATAAGGATCTGAATGACTTTTGTGAAAGGCAAGCGTATTTCTTGCAATGATCCATAAAGAATTCAATGACTTCTCCACATTAAACATGATATAAGCCCTCTTTCCTCAACTCTACCGAAATCTACCCCAAAATAGCCTTAAATGCATGGAGATCAGCCTCGAAATCATTTCAGCTGAGCACAAAAGTAGAAACATGATGACTTTACCTTCAGCATTCTTTAAAGAATTGAAAAGTATTTGAGTACAGGAAAATAAATGTCTGAAAAAGGAGTCTGGTGTCACCTCTTATCTCAACTTTGGTTCTTTAAGTTTCTTGATTCAAGTTCTAGTTCCTTTTACTATTAAGATTTTTTAGTGGTTCTGGGTCAAGACTGGAACATAAGGAGACCTTAACCTCTCTCCTCCTTCCATGGACACAACGAATCTACAGCTATATATGGAACCCTTTCCTCTGCAAAAAGAAACTTAAAAACTCAAGGAGTGTCCCTTCACATAGGGCAAATGAGCAGGAAACCACATCAAAGCCAACAGAAAAGGCTGAGATACAATGTCGTCATAAAACCCTTCCCCGGCATGGTGACCTGAAGCTTCTCCCTGAGGCGCAAAGGGTTTGTACCCCCCCCAACTGGACACCCCAATTTTTAAGACCAGTACCTGAGAGATGATCCCCAAAACATCTGGCTTTGAAGATGACCTGGGCGCAGGCCCACCACCCGCGCAGCTGCGGCCTACGGAGACCCAGCGCGCCCGGGCCCAGCACCGAAGCTGCGCGGCCCTTTCACACCGTCGGTCCGAGGCGCAGGGCCTGCTGGGATACGGCCCGGGGATCGAGGCTGCTGGGCGCCATCTTCCTGCTCTGTCCCTGCCTTGCTAAAGCCACAGGGAGGGCATCATCTTGTTGAAAATTTTCTTTCTTTTTATTTGTATTCCTTTCGAGTCCTTTTTCCTTTCCCTGTTCTTGTCTTTTTTCTTATTCTTTCCTCAGGGGATGCCACTCTCCCTGTGCCTCACTCCCGCCAGGACGCCATCTTGGCGCTATCCCTCTGCCCCGGTACTTCCGGGAGGGGCGCCTCGACACACACTTAATGTCCCAGGCTGGTGACCCGGTTTTTGCAGCTGCCACTCAAAGGACCTTGATCACCTGCCTCTGGAGGCCAGTGGTGCTCGCATTTCTAGGTCCCGTGGGATCATAACCATCAAAGAAACAGTTCTTGGCAGACTACCACTCCCAGGCGCTGCACAGACGGCTTCCTGAAACACACCCGAGTCAGAGACAGAGGCCTATGGGCGTGTCAGGGAGCTTTGGCCTGAGGGATACAGGCTTCTGGCTTGGCACACTCGTAGGAGCCTACGGAGGTGCTCGCAGGAAATGGAGGCTGGTGGACGCAGTCGTCGTGCTCTCCCTCTGCCTCAGTCCAGCTCACGGGTATCTTCCAGAAAAACGCTTTACTCTTGTCTGGTACCCTGATTTTTGCAGCTGCTCCCAGGGGACCCCTCTACATCACCTGGCTCTGGTGGCTAACTGGGTTAACAGCAGGCTTCGCTGAACTGTTAACAAGGGAGAAAGAGTTCAACTGCCACCCTCGGCCTACAAGAGGCAGCTGACCCAGGAGTTCCCTCTGTGTGTAACAGAGGTCTATTAAATTTTCTTCATAGATGCCATCGGAGGGGGCTGGCTTACAATTAAATATATGTCTAAATGTTGACTGTACCCCTTTTCTGAGACCTCCGAGGTGGGCACTATTTTCGCACTCTCCCTCTGCCAACATCTCTCAGAGGTGAGCTCTTAACAGCCCTTAACTGCGTCTGATGCCCCAGTTTTTATGCCTGGTGTATAGTACTCCCTTACTAGTCATTCGTTGTCTGCAGGATTTGTAATGATATCCCTATTTTCATTACTTACATTGATCATTTGTGCTACCTTCTTTTTCTTGTAGGTCTTGCTAGACTTGCAAGGCTAGAGGTTTCAATTTTATTAATCTTTGCAAAGAGTCATCTCTTTATGTCGTGGATCATTCTTCTATTGTTTTTCCTTCAATTTCACCAATTCCTGTCCTTTATTCTTTTCTTCATTCTGCTTGCTTTGGATTTACTTTGCTCCCACTGATGAGTCCCTGGCTGAGAGGGTAGGAGTACTTCATTACTGACGCCACAGGGGGGTTGGGGAAGAGAGTGGGAAGACACTATCCTAGTTGGGAAGGAGACTGGTACCTCATGACAGCTACGTAAGGGTTAAGTTCAGGCTCTCCAGGTTGTCTCTGTTGACATCATGGGCAAGGGTAGAGGGCAGGTGAGGAGGTGGTGGCAGGGCTCATTACTTCTTGGCGGGGGATGAAAGTTTCAGCTCTCCACTCAGCCTTCTCTGATACCACCTCAGAGAGGGATTTGAAGAGCCTCATTACAGCCTAAAAAGGGTGAAATTTTAGGCTCCCCACATAACCTTTGCTGGTGTGAGTAGAGACTATACCACAATCTTTTTCTGCAGTGTTTTGACTAAAGTAAAGCAGTTACTGTCTAAAAGATTTCTGTTTTGCTAGATTGCCCCTTTTCTGTCCTTTGGTTAGAGAGCAGGCTTTGGTTGGGGCTTTTTGTGTCTGCACCTATTGGCATTTCCCAGCTATCACCTTCTTCAGCTCTAAGTCTGGGATACATGAAGCAGAAAGACAACTTGGGGAACTCACTTGGGTCCTGAGTTCCCTGGCCAGTGTGCCTTTTTTCCTTCACTTTTCAGAATCTCTTTATGTTTGAGATATATATATATATATATATATATATATATATATATATATATGTATATGTATATGTATATGTATATGTATATGTATATGTATATGTATCTTTCCAGGGTTTTTGGTTTTACTCAGGAAAAATTCTTATCAAATTGATCTTTCCAAAAGTAGAAGCCAATCTACATTACTTTTATAATAATTTTTGTAATATAGGCGATGATCCATTCAGTATATACAGTAATATAAATTCTTTCTCAATAGAAAATTTAGACCAACTTACCTTGGAAGTAATTGGATAAGCTAAGATAAATCTATGTTGATAACTATTACCATACTATGGTCATTTCTGTTGTCCTTCTAAAAGCTAGACAGTTCCACTAAATACACCACTGCACAGTTCCAATTCTGAGCTACTTAAAAAAGCAATGAAATATTTTGAATCACTGGCTCCCAGTGTTTAGGGGAAAATAATAAAATTCTTAAGAGAATTTCAGGAAGTGGACTAGGATTGCCAACCTTTTTTGTATTTTATGTCAAGAAATATTTACTATTATTTTGTAGGATTTGGTTTATTTTATTAGAAGACTACAATTCCTTTATTGTTAAGTCACATCAAGAACTGTTTACATTAGCTAAGCTGTTTGAAAAAGTATTTCCATGTGCTCTTTCCAATTGGTGGAGTTCTGCCAAATACCTGTAGTATTTCTTATGTGAATGTCGTAGGGAGCTCAGCTGCTTAGACCTAAAACACATCTCAATGAAAAGAGAGTAATTATATGCATTTAAATAATATAAAGGGTTGTCAAATTTAGCAAAAACAAAATAAAGCAAAATCCAAAAATAAATATAGTACAACAGTTAAATTTGAGTTTCAGATAACTAGTAAATATTTTTTTGTATAAGTATACCCCATGCAATATTTGAGACACACTTATATGAAACAATTATTTGTTGTTTATCTGAAATTCAAATTTAACTGGGTATTCTGTATTTTACCTGACAACCCTATGTTTTAAAATGTCAAAAGAAAAATATAGCTCACTACACAAAAGCTAAATTTTTATGTACGTGTTAGAAATTTTTAAAAGGTATCAAATATAATATGTTGTATTTTTTAAATTGCTTAGATTAATAATAAAAGTTAACACAGAAGCAAAAAATTATGGTCCAAAAAAAAACTAAAGCAGATTAAAAATAATTGTTAGGAAGTATAAAATAAATAAGTATATTTTATATTTTACCATTTCTTTTGGTGTACAAGAAAGGGGGAGAGAGAGAGAGAGATTGACTTGATTGCAGGCGTAGTAGAGAGTGGTGAAGATTAAAAAAACAGTTTTTCTACAGGAAAACGGACAATATTTGTGCTTTTGCTAAGGGGAAGAAAAAAGAAAACCTTTGAACCCTCAGACAGAGAAATGCTGGAGGAGGAACCCATGAGAAGCTGTTAGGTTGGTGCAAAAGAAATTGCGCTTTTTGCAATTATTTTTAACCTTTTAAACCGCAATTATTTTTGCACCATCCTAATAATTGCAGGGCAGTGCTGCGTTGAGGGATGATTACAATTTAGGGGCCAAATACTCTTTTTTTATCTATAACCTATGCATATGGAAATGCTTTTAAGCAGTAAGTATTCTAACCTACAAGAAATTATTGTCATCAGTAATTATCTTTGTAACAGTATGATTATATAAAACTAGGCATTAGGGCAAGTTTTCATTTAATATTTTACGTGGCATAAGGAAAAACGAAGCAAGGGTTAGTAAAAATTTTAATTTGATTCAAGTGCCTTCTAATGCTTGACCTGAGATTGATTGATTAATTGATTTTTTTATTAGTTTCAGATGTACAAAACAATGCACTAGTTACACATTTATCATTTATATCCCTCACACAGCAATAACCCTCCTGCCCCATCCACCACCCCTCTGACATCGCATACAGCTATTGCATTTCCACAGTCTCTATTTCTAGTGCTGAACTCCACTTCTTGTAAATATATGTATATGTGTGTGTGTGTGTGTGTGTGTGTGTGTGTGTGTGTATAAAATTGTAGTTGACATTCATTATGGTTCAGCTTTAGTTTCAGGTGTACAGTGCAGTGATCAGGCATCTACATCATCCCTGAGGTGGTCTCCCTAATGAGACAAGTTTATGACCCAACAATTCCACTCCTAGGTATCTATCCAAAGAAATCCAAAACTCTAATTCGAAAAAATTTATGCACCCCTATGTTGATTGCAGCACTACACACAATGGCCAAGACATGGAAATAACAGAAATGCCCATTGGTAGACGACTGGATTAAAAAACTGTGGTATATTTATATAATGGAGTATTACGCAGCCATAAAGAAGAATGAACTCTTACCATTTACAACAATATGGCTAGACCTAGAGAACATTATGCTAAGTGAAATAAGTCGGACAGAGAAAGAAATACCATATGATCTCACTTATATTTGGAAGCTAAAGAAAAAAAATAAATGAATGAACTAATCAGAAACAATCTCAGAGACATAGAGGAAAAACTGAGGGTTGCTACATGGGAGGGGTTGGTAGGGATTCAAATTTTAATTTGATTCAAGTGCCTTCTAATGCTTGACCTGAGATAGTAATTGAGTCTATCAGGAAAGGTGTGTGAAGTGACAGATATCATATAAGCGAGGTTCAAGTTAGGGGATCAGCACCAAGGACTGAAAAGTTGAGAAAAGGCTTTTTGAAAAATGTGGGAGCTAAATTGAACTTTGAAGGAAGGACAGGGCTCATAGGAGGTCCAGGTGAAGAGGATGTTTTGAGATCCTATGAGAGGGGGGTTTGGGGATAAAAGAGAAGGTGAAGGGATTAGAAAGCACAATCGGTAACCACAATATTGCCATGGGGATATGAAAATCAATTTGGGGAATGTAATCAATAATGTTGTAAAGATTTTGTAGGATTGATTGATTTTTGCTTAAGGATACTCCTAACACACAGGACCAAGGGTATATCACTAGATCAAGTCAGTGACTTACCTGGTAACCTTACTTCAATTTTTCTTAAACTTAGTTACAATCTACTTGCCAGTAGTAAAAGTTTCCTGAAGTAATCCTCTTCTCCTTGTCAAAACCAAATCAAGATTAATCCACACACTGTCTTTTCTAGGGCACTTCAGGGTGATCCCAACCTACCTTCCAACCTTTCCTCTGTCTGTTACCCCACTGGCAATCAATGAGGCCATCCAATTGAAATTATTCATTATCTTGGAAGCCCTTTACTTCTCTCTCTCTCTCTCTCTCTCTCTCTCTCTCTCTCTCTCTCTCTCTCTCTCTCTCTCTCTCTCTCTCTCTCTCTCTTTGTTTCTTGCCTCTCCTTCACTTGTACCTTCCTCTTCAGATACCGCTTTTTCATACAGAAATTCTCACCTTAATTCTCAGCATAACTTAAATTCTTCCCTACCACAGATTATTTCCTGATCAGTACCGCCGTTGTTCTCATTCCCTTCTTTAATGTCTCATCTTATGTCCTTGATGTTGTTTAACTTATTTGCATTGATTCATCTCTGCTTAGTTACTTTGAAACTATTGATCCCCCCAGGAGACAATAAATCCTTTGAAAATATACTCATCCATATTTGGGCCCCCTGCTATAATTTTAATAGTGTCTCAGACTCTGTAAATGTTCAATAAAGATTGGTTTAATAGTATCAGTGAGAAGCCCAAAGTTCTGTGGTTTCCAATTAATGCCTTAGCTTTGGGTGATAACTCTTTTCACATTCTTATATTGTCAAGCTTGTCATTCACCAAAATGAAGTAAATGAACCACTGGTACATGACTTCAATGATTAAGGCCAATAGATTTTATTAATAATCAAAATGACTAATTAAGAAAAAAGACTGCAACTGGCTTCGTAATTTCAAGTGCCTTAATTCCAGCTGAGTGCTTACGAAAAAATAAAATTCTCAGAAACAACAACTAGGATTTAAAAGGCCCAACATAGCCTTCTATATAACTTCTTAAAATGGAAAAGCAATAATTACAGCTTATTTTTATAGCTTTTTCTGGTTTGGTTGAAACTAGCATAGCTGAGATATAGAGTGTCAATTGGGGAAACTTTTTAAAGATTTTTATCTTTGCCACTGGAAAGGAGAGAGATGTATTTCTTTAAAATGAAAACGTACCTGTGGAAGGAAACAAGAAAAATTGCAAAAGGCAGGGAAATTACAGAATCTACGATTTTTGGTGTTCATGACTTTCCACTACCCCTAGTATATAACCTTGAAATTAGATGACAATAAGAGGTGCTTTCTGTGACAAGTACTTCAGTTCTTATTAGATTTCCAGTAGTCATTTAGATTTTGCAGGGTCCAAAAATGCCTTAAAATGCGATATAACTTCTATTATTTTCCAAGTAATATAGATATTTAAAACCATCCCTGATATAATGAGTTCTTTAAATGGTGAGTAATATTTATATTTCCTGAGATGGATCCTTTTCTTTACATCTTTTTTGAAGACAAAGATGTTCAAGCTACAGTGAAAAAAGAATAAAATTGATTATTAATCTAGTAGGGAAAGACAATCTCTGTAATTCAGAGGAATCATTCCATTTCTCTGAGAAACCACTCTCATAGGATTTCAAAACATCCTCTTCACCTGGACCTCCTATGAGCCCTGTCCTTCCTTCAAAGTTCAATTTAGCTCCCACATTTTTCAAAAAGCCTTTTCTCAACTTTTCAGTCCTTGGTGCTGATCCCCTAACTTGAACCTCGCTTATATGATATCTGTCACTTCACACACTTTACCTGATAGATTTAATTACTATTTAATTTTTGTGTCAATCTGGTCTTTCAATCACAACATGAGGACTTTAAAGTCAGAGTCTTGTTTTACAGTGACCCAAGCGTAATGGGACATTGTCAATAGCTGTATGTGGTTCTAATAGAGATGATAATGCCTCAAAGTCTTTGCAGCTCCTGCTTGGTCCTTTTCACTGTATCAAACAAGGAGAGTACCATAGCCTGAATATGTGTGTCTCATCCAAATTCTTATGTTGAAACCTAATCCCCATTGTGATGGTATTAAGAGGTGGGGCCTAAAGGGGGTAGTAATTAGGCCATGAGGATGAAGCCCTCTGTGTGGAATTAGTGCCCTTATAAATGAGGTCCCAGGGAGAACCCTTGCCCCTTCCACCATGTGAAGTACAACAGCAAAAGACAGTCACCTATAAACCAGGAAGCGGGCCCTCACCAGACACCAAATCTGCCCATGCCTTGATTGTGGGCTTCCCAGCCTCCAGAACTGAGAAATAAATTTCTGTTGTTTATAACTCATACAGTCACCTATGGCATTTTGTTACAGCAGCTGAATGGGCTAAAACAGGGAGAAAGTAAACAATCTTAAATTTTTGCTGAATGAATAAATAATTTTCAAACCCTGTAGACATTTATAAATTCTAAACATAAGCACAAAATAATAAGACTCAGAAGTAACTTAACCTTTCATTTATTTAGTTACACTCCTTCAAACAATAGTCTCAAAAAAGTTTCTATAAATATAGCTGAGAAACACAGCATACTGTAGTATCCTCTTCACCATTTGCAATGCACACTTTCATATTAAAAGTTCTAAGAAATCCAAGTATAAAGACACATTTTGAACTCAGCCTTTAACCCATCATTTCCAAAATGGGTTGGACCATATAACATTACTACCACAGCTTAAAATTGCTGTTATTTTAAGCTGTGGTAGTAATGTTATATGGTCCAACCATATAACATTAACACACTTTGGGAAACAAAATTAAAATGCACCTTTTGAATAGCATCTAATTCACATCATCAGAAGTGGGTGGTAGATGGGATACTGCCCACCTGCAAATGTGGAAGCATTTTTAACGCAGGACCACATTATTATTCTCTTGGCATCTTTTGATACTTTCTAATAGTACTTGACCATTTACTAGACATGTGTGACATTGGAAAGAGCCCTTACCCTCTGTGGCCTCATTTTTCTTATCTATAAAATATAGATAATATTTGTATATTTTTATTAGAGCTGTTACTAGATAAATTAGTTAATACATATAAGGCACATAGAACAGTACCTTACACATGTCTCAATAACTGCTACTAATGATGATGATCATCATCATTTTTCCATGGGACATTCCCCATGGAAAAATGATCACCTCTCAGTTATTGGCTTGAATATGGAGAAACTGAATCATTGCTACTACTAGAATATTTTATTTAATTCTGATATAATTCTGTATGATAGTCATACTTAAAATTTGAGTATGATATTTAGAATCACCGTTACAAAACATAAAATGAAATGACCCTGGGAAATCTGGTTTCAACAGTATTTGACATTTCCCCCAATCTCTCTCATGCCCCTTTCCAACTGTGTGAAACATAATTAGTCACATGGGAAACTACCTTGTTTCCCCAAAAATAAGATCTAACTGGAAAATAAGCCCTAGCATGATTTTTCAGGATCACATTTCTTGAACATAAGCCCTGATGCATCTTTTGGAGCAAAAATTAATATAGGACCCGGTCTTATTTTTGGGCAGACACGGTATATTCCTCCAAATATGGCTCTTTAAACAACTTTGGGGTGGAAAAATCATTTAAATTATTTTGTTTATCCTACATTTCCCTTCTAGATTCAGCTTTTTTTAAAGAACCACATTACACAGTTAATAGAAACTTAAATGCATGATGGCTGTCTGATTTATTGAATGCAGATCATAGGATCATCTGTCCAGACACAGATCTTCAACTCAATGCTACAGATATGTTCTTTTTAATAAAACTTAAGCATGTTTTCAGCATAGTCCCTGTCTTACAGAAGCCACGACTTTATTCCCTCTAGCGTGGTTTCTATACCCCTATTATAAGGTTGTCACACTATAATTGTCTCTTTACTTCCCTGCTGCCTCTCATTCCTCATTCACATTGTTAAATATTTCCAATATATAGCATCAGTAAATTCTCAACATATAAGAACGATTGAATAAGTGGCTGATTTACATGTACTTACAATGAGAGAAATGGATTTTGCTTCAGAATATAACTCATATTCTGAATTAAAAACTGCCAGAGATTTAAGATTATCCTCAAAGGCCTATGGAGGAAGGACTTTTAAAATAATTTTACAAAATACAACAAAAATTTTTCTTACAAACTATGTGTATATGTGTGAGACCAAGGGTTAATATAAAACACGTAATGCTAAAGCTCACTAGAGGCTCATCTCTCTGTAGCTGCCATCTGACTAGACCATATCTCTTAAAATCAAATCCATCCATTTTGTAAGTTTCATTTTTTTCTATAGCTGAGATTACAATCTATCATTTAGAGAGAATCTGACACCTAGATAAAAGCAAGTATATAAAAAGGAATTGAAACTGATGCAGAAGGAAAAAAGTACAAATAGGCTGCATTTCTCCTAGTTTAAATGACATGGTTGGGAGCTGAGGAGACAAAATCAGAAAAAAAAGTAAAAAAAAACTTTTTAGGTCATTTTTATCCAGTGACTTGTAGGTGAAGGAACATGGGAAACACGTCAAAAATTAATCATACCTTATATATGATTAAAGTCCTAAAGTCCTTTCCTCCTCTTCTCTGCTGTTCTGTGTATTTGTTAATATACTCATGCTTTAGTTTGAAATTAATTTCTTACTTATTTTATAGAGAATAATATCCATGCAATCTGCTTCCAATGTGAAAAATTTAATCACAAGCCAGTTAGTCTTCATATTTTCCTCATATAATACCTTGTTTCTCCAAAAATAAGACCTAGCCTGACCATCAGCTTTAATGCGTCTTTTGGAGCAAAAATCAATATAAGACCCGATCTTATATAACATAAGACCGGGTCTTATTTTAATATAATGTAAGACTGGGTCTTTAATATAATATAATATAATATAATATAATTAATGTAATGTAATATAATATAATATAATATAATATAATATAATATAATATAATATATTATATAATACCAGGTCTTATATTAATTTTTGCTCCAAAAAATGCATTAGAGCTGATTGTCCAGCTAGGTCTCATTTTTGGGGAAACATGTTAGTTGTCATGTACATTTAGTACATAGCATATCTACTGCTTTATACTTGGGAAATTTACTGAACAATACCAACAATTAACAAAGTGGTCTCCACCGCTGAATGCTGAATGTTTCTCATCTCGTTTCATATATGTAATGAAATAAGGCACAGGGATAGAAAGACAGAAGACGTGAGTTTTTGTTCCAGTTCCATCAACAAGTCACCCTCTCTGGGCCACAATTTTCTCATCTGTAAATAAAAGAACTTGGACTAGCTGCTCTTTAATGTCCCTTTGTTCAGCTTATATAATTCTGCCTTTTGACGTCATGTTAAAAATAAGAAAATGAAGAGGCTATATCAACAATCAATTTAATTCCTTAAAGAATGTTTTTTTATTAGTTGCAATCACGTCTGTAACTATTATAGTAAATAAAATGGAATATAATAGCCTCCAAATATTAATATTTCTAAGCATATTAAATTTAAAATATCATTGGGCTGATCTTATTATACAATTTGTAGAGAAAAAGTTAGTTCAGGTTTTTTAATTCCTTGCACTTTAAACCTATCTTGAGGAAAATATTTCTTAACTCTGAGCAGCATACACACTTACCAGAAGACAAGGACAGTCCTTCCCCACAATTCTGTCCAAGAACTTCTTGAGCATTTTCAGTGGCACAAAAGTTTACTCAATAATTCTAGGTATCAGATGGTTTTATTTTGTCCTTTGGGTACCTTAGTGATAAAAAGGGAGAATGGACCAAAAGTCAGGTGTGCCTGCAACTAAGCCATTAATGTCTGCACTTTGGCTACAATTATGCTCAACCGTTGCAAACTTTTATTTACTAATATTTAAGCACTTTGACTTATGGCCTGCAGATTTCTAACATTGCACTCATTGATGAGTGCTTCACATATTTGGAGGGCATCTTAAAATAGGTTTTCTATCAATGTGTCAGCTGATCATTTGGAACTGGGACTCATTATGATTCCATGCAATTTCTTATCACAATCAAGAACCATAATCGCAAAAATCAAGACAGTAAATACTGCAAAAATACAAATGCATTTAGTAGCTTAGAAATTAATAAAGGTGTCAAATTATACAATAGGATGGAAAATACATAGAAAAAAAAGAAGAAAGAAAGGAAGGAAGGAGAGAGGGAGGGATAAAAGGGAGCAAGGGAAGGAGGAAGGAGCCATGTCCTGGGCATATATTAGGTACTGAATAAATGTTAGTCATTATTTTCCTGTTAGGTTGAAGTATAAGAAATTACTCATAACAACTTTTTCTACCAAACACCCCCCACAATTTTTATATAGTTCAATCTAGTATGTTCAGTTATTTTTCAAAATTTGTCTTTGTATCAGACTGGTTATAAAAGAATCAAGTGGCAAGGCACTCCCATCTTGAATTGAAAACATGGACAGGCAAGGCCTTCTTAGATGGCCAGTTCTGTCAGGTTTAGTCTGCCCACCAGATAGAGCCTCTTCTGTACTCAAAACCAGAAGCCTACAAGTAGCTATTTTTTATAAGGTGTATAATTCTTCACTGCAAAAGGAATACCCTTGTTTCAGAACCCTTGCTTTCTGTGTTGTGATTTGCCCATCCATGCTTGCCATAAAATCAACATGCCATTTGTCCCCACACTGATACAATCTAATAACCTGGGGTTTACCAGATCGTATAGACTAAATAGCAAAGCTAGTTTTACGGCCATTTACCTGTTGAAAATTTCTTACTGGGGTCAGTCAAAATAGCAGCCTTTTATGTGAGCTACATAGGTCAGAAGAGAATTCAGATATGTGATCTGTGATGGCTCCAAAACCCATTGAGGCTCAGCAGGCACTGTGCTTTCTTTTCCTTGACAGGTCATGTAAGGTGTAATAATTTGTCCTTTATTTTGGACAGATGTTTCAAGATGATGCTTAATGTTAGTTGTATCCCCTGAGTTCAGTTTTGTATGGTTTATAATGTTTGACGGGTTCTTTAGGATCTAGAGGAGAAAAAAGCTGATCAGTTCAGAGGAACATAAATAACACTTTTAGTGAACCAATATTTTTTATAACTTTTTATAATTAGTTATATAAATGCTGAAATTAACACTAAAGTACTTATGTGTACTTATTTACAATTAATGTAGGCAACTATACACCTAATTATAAATTCATATATTAAATACATTGCATAATTAATTACATTTGTGCTTTGGTAATTGTTGCATATATATAATTAACTTAGACACATTTTTTTTTAATTTCAAATTATGTTCCTTAATCTACAAATAATTGAAGATATTTAAGCAAATAGATACATAACATAATTAAATATAATTTTTAAGTTAAAATGAGGTCAAAAAATAGAAATTAGAATATTTTTTCAAGCTCATAAAAAATTAAGAGAAAAGCACATAAATGCAAGCCACGTGTTCCTGCTATACAACACCAATAAAAGCATGTGTGGTCCATACAAAGAGTTATACACTCTTGCAAGAAAATTGAATGCAAAATTATAGTCTTTGGACTCTCTTTTTGGCCTCCTTTCTTTTTGTTCCCTAATCAGTTTGTCCAGTTCTTGGTCTCTATGCTGACATTCCTGCAAGCAATATAGGATCTCAAGTTCCCATCATTTACTATAGCATGAGAACTTTATTACTAGTTTTGCTGTTCTTTATCTTCTCCTTGGGCATTTCCTGACTCTTTGCTTTCCCTCTTGTACCCATTTCCTGCTGCTATCAACACAGCAGCAGTTTTACCTTCTCTTTGGCTAGGTTTTAGGCTGTATTCTCAGAATTTATGCACTCCAATTTAGCCAAATGGCAACAAAAGCAACGATCTGCCTGGGCATGCTTCCATCAATGACTTGATTGCTCACTTATGTTTTAGTCTTTTGACCACTTAGTTCCTATTATAAGCTTACCAGTTTAACTTCAGCTAGTTATGATGCTAGTTCTAACTAAGTCACAAGTCATCTCTGACAACTTCCCATTAACAGGCTGTTCTGTTCTGATCTGTGAATCTTTACAGTTTGCTTTCATGAAACGGGAAAGTCTTCTTTTCTTGGCACCCTTATGGTCTGAAGCAGGAGGAAATAGATTTTGAGAAAAGGGAAGCTAGGCAGACTATGCCTGGAGAATTAAGTCCTCTTTCTCAATGATACTTTTCTCTATCCATTTTATAATTTCTTGGTGACTTGCAGGCTCATAGCAAAAGCTTCTGTAACCATCTGTGGCAAGTACAAATCTGTCCTGGACTGAGGTTATGACTTCCTGCATATTAAAGGCAGCCTAACTCCAGACAGATACCTTCAATACTTTATAAATTCTCTAGCTCCTCTGTCACTCTATTTCCCAAATATAGTCACTGCAGTATGTAAAGTGATGGTTCCAAAATTCACATAAAATTTGTTATAGTTCATGGTAAAAAGTAAAGAAATGCACTATATAAATAAAATCCTTAAAGTCAAAAGTCTAGAATAAAACCAAAGGATAATTTGATCATTGAGTAGGAAGTGGTTATATAACTAAGTCAAATTTATAAAAGGTGTGTGTGTGTGTGTGTGTGTGTGTGTGTACATATAATTATGAATCAAAGAGCCTTTAATAAAAAAGAAGCAGGGCTTTGATTATGATTATGCATATCTATTTATACAATTGATTTGGCTACTGTTTTGTAGCTATAGATGTGACTATAATTTTATATCTTGTGAAGGCAATTAACTTAGTACCTTATGTCACACAAACACTAGTCCATGTTCCTTTAGTTTCCATGAAATCAATCAACAATCAATTTTAGAACACGTACTTTATATTAGGCTCAGGTTAGGCTCCAGGATTATAAAGATGTGCAATACATGATACCTGTTTCCAGAACTCCAATATTTCTGAGAAACTGAACACACCTTACAGCACATACTTCTAGAATACTATGCTGATAAAAGTATCCACAAAGGCCTCTGGCGCATCCCACAAGGCAAGATCAGGAGTTCCTGATGGATCTACAAAGGCTCTACAGATCCTATGTACTTCCAATGTATATATTAGAATAATACAATATTTCTTTCCCAGGCACTTGTAACTAAAATGCAACCATTTGAACTGATTATTTGCATGAATTAGACTGTTTTAAAAATAGACTATTGTTGGTTTAATAGTGAATTCCTAATGAAGTCAAAGTATAAGCAGAACGTCAGTGTTGGTGATGAAATATCCAAATGTATATTTAAGGACTATGTCTCAATGGGATCCTTTCCTCTAAAGTTTTGAAAATGCTTGTCCTTAATTCTATAGAATGCTAGTAGTACTGCATTTGTAGCCGTAACTCCGTTGCAGAATTCCAAAAGGACTATTTTGTTCCATTTATTATAGTAAAAAAGAAATCCTTGCTGAATATAAAACATTGCTGTTTTGATTATGTGAACTGATTGTGTGTAATTTTGTCACTTCTTTTTATGTCATCATGTCCATTGAATCCCTTTTAAAGGAAAATCATTTTCTAGACTAAAATGTTATCCTAAGAGCAGTTCTACTTTTGCTGACATGATTTTGATTAGGAAATTTAGATCTTCACTCTATATGAATACATTAGAAGAGGATTACGCTGATCGAGACTCCACAAGAGAACTAAAATATACCACAAATAAATAATCAAGCATCTTGTATGAATTTAAAAATAAATCATGTATCAGAAAGTAAAAATGGCCAGTTCAGGCTCAGAAAGAACAGATAGCATTGCTAATTTATAGCACACCGAATCCAGTAACATGGGTTTTTAATTAGATGGCAAAAACAGTAAGGTGACAGGGCTGAGAACAGGTAAATCATCCAGGAATAGCTAAGCCCTGAGCACAGAGCCAGCTGGTGCAGTACTGCCTCGGTGTCAGAGATCCATGTTGCATCCTGAAACAGGAACTGTTCAGACAGTCTGTCGCACAGCTGTTCTTACTCAGAAACAAACAGCCAGGTCCGGTAGTGGTATCACTCTGCAGGTATCATGACAGTAAAGTTTCTAGGAAGGACTAGGTATCTTAGGGAGATCAAAAAAAAAAAAGAAAGAAAGAAAGAAAGAAAGAAAGAGAGAGAGAGAGAGACAGAGAGAAAGAAAGAAAGAAAGAAAGAGAGAGAGAGAGAGAGAGAGAGAGAGAGAGAGAGAGAGAGAGAAAGAAAGAAAATAAAAATATAGCTTTGTTGGAAACACCAAAAATAAACGTATTTAAAAATATATTCTTTCCCCCCTCCTTTGCTTAATCTATTGCATTATGTATATCAATTGAATTATTTAGTCAGAACCATATTTATATAAACAGATTTAGAGTTCTTAAGAATCGGGACTAAGAAGAATCAGTAAAAAGTTGTTGGTGCTACTTTTAATGTTAAATGTGATCACAAACCCTAGGATTTTGTTTTTTCACTGAGATCATATTAACGTGGGTAAATGTATTGTTAAAAATTCTTTGAGAAGAAAGGTCTTCACAATATTAATTTCTTTTCTGTTATTGATGCTTTTATTTAAGGTTTTGAGAGACATTTGAGACCCTCCCCTAGTAACAATCAGAACTCACTAAATTCATTAAAGTGAGAAATACAGTAGTGCCCCCTTATCCATGATTTTACACCCAGCAGTTTCAATTACCTGCAATCTAAAAATATTAAATAGAAAATTCCAGAAATTACCAATTTGTAAGTTTTAAATTGCATACCATTCTGAGTAGAGTGATGAAATCTCTCACCATCCTGCTCTGTCCCACCTGGGACATGAAACATCCCTCTCGCCAGCATATCCATGCTGTATACACTGCCTGCGCATTAGTCACTGAGTAGCCATCTGGGTTATCAGATCCACTGCCATGCTATTGCCATGCTTATGCTCCTATAACCCTTATTTCACTTAATAATGCTACATTCACATAACTTTTATTACGTGTATTAAAATTGTTTTATTATTAGTTATTGTTAATTTTTCACTGTGTCTAATTTATAAATTAAACTTTATTGTAAGTATGTATGTACAGGGAAAAATCAAAATATACATACATAGAGTTTGGTACTCTCCATGGTTTCAGGCATCCACGGGGGGTCTTGGAATGTATCACCTGTAGATAAAGGGGGAACTACTGTAACATGTTTATAGAGGTTCAAAAGACAGAAAGTCAGTACTTATTATATAATTAACTTAAAAAAAGTATTTTTATCGAAAGGGAAAAGAATGACATTGTGAACTGGCACTCAAAGAAAGCTGTTAAGAGGATATTACCCAAGTGCTGTTGAAATGAATTTGTATGTTGAAAACCTAACCCCTACTATTTTTGGAGATACAGCCTTTAGGATAGACTTAAGATTAAATGAGGTTATAAGAGTGGGGCTCTAGTCTGATAGCGTTGGTGACATTATAAGAAGAGGAAGAAAAGGCTCTTTCTCCCTCATTCCGTAGATATGCAAAGAAAAGGTCATGTGAGCACACAAGGAGATGGCAGTCATCTAGAAGGCAGGAAGGGAGCTCTCACCAGAAAGCGAGCCCTGCTAGACCTCGACGGTGGACTTGACAGCGTTCACAATTGTGAGAAAATAAGTATCTGTTGTTTAAGCCACCAAGTCTATGATTTTTATTATGGCAGCTTAAGCAGACTAAGACACTCAGAAAGAAATGAGGGATCCTTGCAAAGCTACTGGTGAGTCCCAAGGACTAGGCAGTGAAGAGGTGAGAACTGCTTTCACAAGCTCCTGGACTAGCAGTAAAGCTGGAATAATCCAGCAGAGGTTGCCACAAATCCCAGACAATTGCTGTGTCCCCTTCCTATTGATGGTTTTGGCTTTAGTTCATTTTGTCTAGTTTTTTTTTTTGTTGTTTTGTTTTTTCTTGTATATTTGTGGGAAGGAGGGAATTGGGTTTTTTGTCTTTGGTTTATTTTTATATATAAAAACAGAAGTATTTCAATTGGGTAAATTATTGGCATTTCAGCCATTTTGTTTTACAAACTATTCTGATGAAACAGGGAAGAAAATCACCATCTTTAACCCAACTGAAAAATCTTTTATTAAGTATTTTTTATCAATAACTTTGATGATTCTTAGTATTTTTTATGTAAAAACCATCCAACCTTCACTGGGAACTAAAAGTCTATTCCTTTATCAAAGCACCTGTTTAATTGCTTGTTTTGCTGAATTGACAGAGGCGTCAAAGAGGTGTCCAAAGACAGTGTAAGGCAACAATCTGCGAGTGAGATCCTAGTGAAAGCCAGTACAAACATGGGAAAAAGTTTATGTTGCTTTCACTGGCCACCAGCTTGGCTTCTCAACCAGTTCCATCCCTACTTATATTGGTTTTCCATATTTGCATATATTCCAAATACTATCGCTGTTCATTCAGAAAAAAAATGTAACCAACACCAGCTAGATATTGGAAAAACAAAAACAGACAAGCCATTTTGCTTACTCTCAGAGAACTAAAAAATTAAGTGGGCAGACCATTAGGTAGATGACTAAATTATAATACGATAAGCATTATAATGGGGGCATGAATATACTCAGCACTCTGTGAGTACAAAGGAGGAAGCCAAATAAGTCAATGGAAGACATAATATTTGCTATTGGCTTTCCTTTTTCCATGATGGGTCGTAATTTCCTGTAAAAGTAGAGGAGGAACCATAGATATGGTTCCTTTGGTCAGCACAGTAGTAAAAAAAAAAAATTATTTTTAATTCATATGCCATTGTGAGGAAAGGGCACATGCTCACGTTATTCACATGCTTCCCTTCCCTGCTTTGCCAGATGCCTGAAAATACTGAAATTTGCAAATTCTAGGATAGAATAAGCAAATTTGTGGCAG
The DNA here is from genome assembly GCF_964194185.1 of Rhinolophus hipposideros. Lineage (NCBI taxonomy): Eukaryota > Metazoa > Chordata > Mammalia > Chiroptera > Rhinolophidae > Rhinolophus > Rhinolophus hipposideros. Next base: position 23,449,958 of record NC_138051.1, on the reverse strand, counting down.
TGGGAGGATGGAAAGTGCCTACCTAGCACTTTCTGGGAACTGTAAATAATTTAATATAGTACAGCATAAATTACATGGCTTAGATTGGTGTAACGTGATATTAATAATAATTGCTACCACTTATTGAGTGCTTGGGATGTATCACTTCTAATACTTTATATGTATTCAGTTATTCTTCACAACAATCCCATGCAGTCGGGATGATTATCATTATTTTATGTAGAAGAGGAAACTAAGACAGACAAAGGTGGGGTATCTCACCCAACGTCATACAAGAGGTAAGTGGTAGAGTCAAGATTTGAGTCCAGAGAGTCCAAAATAGCAGCCTCCGAACAGCAATGCATACTGCAAACAAGGTAGAACCAGGGAGAGGGAATGGCCTTGGACACCACTCCAAGGAATGTGGACTTTGTTATGTAATAATAGGGAGCTATTGAAATTGTTTAAGAAGAGAAATGCCTATTCAAGTTTGGATTATAGAGGATGAAGGGGAGTAGAGTGGAGAATAGTCAAGGAGAATAACCAACAAACAACTGTGATAATGTAGACAAAAAGAAGATGAGAGCTTGAACTAGAGCAATGACCAGGGACACACAGGTCCTTTCAGAAGTGGAATTCACGGCCCCTCCGGGCTTCCTTCCCAGACATTCTCTCATGTCTCCCTCTTATTCCTAGCCCCGTCCCAGTCAGCCAGGACTCTGATTGCTAGGCCTGTCTCTCCAACCGAAACATACTCGCTATGTCACTTCCCCATCCCCTTCTAGGTTCAACCCCTTGTACCTTTCAAGATGGAAGTTAAAGATCTGTTGCTTTAATATATGTTAATGCATTAGTTAAGCTTAAAGGGGCAACTTCACTCTCAATTCCTTCTCCAAGTACCAATGCCCATGTGAGAGGTGAGTTTAAGGTAGGATAATTCTCAGCACAGATATAAAACAGAGTTGGAAATCTAAATAGGTAGAATTTACCAGAATTCTCAAGTTATACCATGTTAACCAACCATCATTTGTATAAATTTATATGTAGAGTCTTAGTCTGTACACATGTGATTTTAAACTTAATTTTTTTGAGTAGGGAAAGGTCCCAGAATCATATATTAATTTTGTTCATTCAGCCATTTTTCATTTTTATTTTTGAAATGTTCATACATACCATATTTGTGTACATTTGTATGTAAATTATAAGATAGTAGCAAAATGAATACTTTTATCTACTACCCAGGTCTCAGATTTTTTTTTAAGAGGAACATTACTCACTGTTATGCATTTATTGTTTATCCTTTTGTCTGATTCCAAGCATGGCAAACTAACTGATTGTACTCTATGACTGAAAAAAGTTTTTGAGTCTGGGAACACATGTGATGGACCTGTCCATCACTTATTTGCGTAAAGGACCTATTAACTACTGAATAAGAACTCATCTTAAGGAAACAGGGAGGTGAGGGGTTCAGGAGAGATCCAAGGGTTTTAGGGCAGTATTTGAGAGATGTGTGCCAGACTTTCCATCACTGTCCCATGCCCAAGTTTTAGGACAAAAATCTCAAATAGCTGCTTGACTAAATATTTTTGAGACACCAAGAGCACAAGGCAGCACTGGCAGAATCTTTAGCTTTGGTACCTTGGCATCCACAAAAATATTAAGAACTGGCAAATATGGTAATATGGGAGGAGGCTTTGTGGATGGTCTGGCAAAAGTCAGGTTCCTAGCCACCTGAGAGTAAACAGTGAATACCACAGGTGAATACCACAGGTTTCTCAGAAACCCCTTTTGATGTTGGCATCAGAAGAAGGAAAGAGAAGGCTTCCACATAGCCGGGGGAACCACTGGGGCTCTGAGCACTCTTATGTCTCTGCATTATGAGGATTTCTCCCCCTGGGAATTCAAAGGAAATCCCTGTTCCAATTATTTTTTAATTAAAAGTATTTTAAAAAAATAAATCCCCTCCTGTGTATCCCATGATAAAGATATTAAGCCAAGATTTGTGGTAAACTACTATAATTCTATCTGGAGCAACTAAGAATTTGGAAACTGCTTAACTCCTTCTCCATGAACAGGATCCTAGGTTTGGATATGTCAGCTTAAATGGAAAATTCTTCTCCACATTTATTTGTAAAGACAACTAGAAACCCTGTTATCTCTGAACCATTGAACAAAAAAGTAAATTTAACTTAAATTTTTGTAGTAGTACAAGTTTCGGCATCACACACAGCTATTAGAGATAGTTCTGTACTACTTACTCTCATCCTTAAGAATGAATATTTTTGGACTAGGAGGAAGGGATCATTTTTTACACACTCTAATCTTTGCTGTAACTGTTATATGGCCTGTTTGTTCTCATGGCTGGGAAGTGAAAAGTGTGAAGTGATGAGAAGAGCTTTCAAATTCCATTAGCAACTTTTTGCTGTCTGCAGATATCTTGAAACTCTGTTTCAGATACTAATACTGTTCAACCTAGAACCTCATTAACACCTGAAAAGAGATAACCAAGAATTGGCAGGCATTTGAGGAAAACCACCAGCAAGAGAGAAAAGTCAACACAGTCAAAACAGAAAAGAACTAAGCACCACCCCAAATGAAAGTGTTATTAGAGGAGACAACTCTAGAGTTACTAGAGGAGGTAACTCTAAAATAAATTATATAATGTTTCATACAGAGAAATTGAAGAGGATAAATCATCTATATTTTACACTGAGATAGGATTACGATCACAATATTATAAACTTTATTCTGGCTGTCATAGACAGAAGATAACAAAATATGAATCCACTCCTTTAAAAAATGGGGCTGGGGGTGGACAAGTTGGGGACAGAGCCAGCAATGAATGAACAGTCTATTGCTATGTTATATGAAATAATGGAAACTTTCCAAACTCATTCAATAAAATGTGCCCAAATATCAAAACTAAGTAAGACTAACACTCAAAAGCAACCTCCAGACCTATAGTTTATAAACAAAATACTAGCAAATTACTAAAAGCGGTATATAAAAAGATAATACAGTATGAAGTAGGTTTTATCCCAAAAGTTCAAGGATGCTTCAACCTCTGGAAAACTATGAATGTGGTATTTACAAGTTGAAGGATAAAAAACATATACACATTACAATAGATAAATAAAATTTTATAAAATTCAACACTCATTTCTGATAAAAATTAGTAAATTAGAAATGTAATATTTTTCTTGGCAATGGGTTATTTACAGAATAGCTATGGGAAACATATATAATGGAAAAATTAGAGACATTTTCAGTTGGGATATAGTAAACAATACTCATACTGCT